>NW_007248853.1:53230-132494 GCF_000164805.1 Carlito syrichta
TTCATGCAAGCACATAAGTATTTTCCAGAGGACTCATCATCTGGGAGTAATAGAGAAGGGGCTTTTAAAAATGCATCTCCCTGCAAATCAAAACCACACTGAGATACCACCTAACTCCAGTCAGAATGGCAATTATCAACAAGTCAAAAAATAACAGCTACTGGAGAGGGTGTGGCGAAAAGGGAACACTTCTACACTGTTGGTGGGAGTGTAAACTAGTGCAACCTCTGTGGAAAGCAGTGTGGCGATTCCTAAAAGCTCTAAATACCAACCTCCCATATGACCCTGCAATCCCACTACTGGGAATATATCCTGAAGAACACAAATCACTCTCTAAAAAAGATACCTGCACACACATGTTTATCGCAGCATTGTTCACAATAGCAAGAACCTGGAAACAACCATGCTGCCCGTCAAAAGAGGACTGGATTAAAAAAATGTGGTACATATACACGATGGAATACTACGTAGCCATAAAAAAGAACAAAATCATGAATTTCGCAGCAACCTGGATGGAACTAGAGTCTATAATACTGAGTGGCCTCTTACAGAAACAAAGATCCAAGTATCACATGTTCTCACTCATATATTGGACCTTAAACATCCAATGCAATACTACAAGAAAATGACTGACAGTACTGGGAAACTATGGGGGGGGAGGAAGATGGGATTAACAGTAGCAAATATCTGTCTGGGAACAGGGAAACACCCCATATCAACAGGGTGCCTGAATGAAATGCAATTGAATACTTAACCCTTAACTGTACCCCACAACTTCATAATAATAATAAATAAATAAATAAATAAATAAATAAGAATTGCAAAAAAAAAAAAATGCATCTCCCTGATTCTTACTGGAATGGGCTTATGACATACTCTTCCAGTGACTACCTGGTGGCCTTGTTTCTAATTAATTTGCACTGAGGAGTACTGACAGGGCAATCAGTAGCCCACTGGCAGCCTAAGAGGCAGATTTGCACTTTTCAAGTTTTCTCATCTAACTCACCCATGATAACTTCAGGTCTGTTAATCACTCCTAAAAAGAGTTAATTCACATTTACCATAATACTATAAGAAAGGGATAGGCAATAGCAGGACACTGCCAGGCAGGGGGAGGGCACATAACATCAATAATAGTATCTGATCTCAAACTAGGCAAAGTGGGGACCAAAGTGAGGCCCAAACTTTACCTGAACAATGACCACTTGTATACCTAATGCTGAATTGTACCCCACATCATTAAAATTTAAAAAAAAAATTTTTAAAGAGTTTGTTCACACATTTGAGTGTCCCAAGTTTACAGCTTTCACTTGAAGGACTGCATCCTAAACCTCTTAGCTTTAAGTATAGAGGAGACTTGGCATATGCCAGTCTCTAGATCACAGAAAAAAGGGGTGGTTTTCAAAGAGCATGTAAGCACTTCCAGAGGCTACACCCCCTGGGCACCGTACAGAAAACAAATTGGAATGCATAGATCCCATTTTTTTCCAGGAGGGGCTTACTGCACATTCTCCCAGAGGCAACTTGACAACCTGACTTCTAAAGAACTTGCATTGGTAAGCTAGTAGAATAGACAAACGCCCACCAATAATCTGAACTAGAAGTTGGCACTTCCTGAAACTTTCTTCCATCTCATCTGAGTGATAAATTCAGGTCCATCCGTTTTTCCTGGAAGGAGTTTATGTAAACAGCAATTGCCACAACTTATATAGCCTCCTCTGAAGGGACTGTCTCCTTATGGCTGTAGCCTAGTTCCAGGAGTCAATGGGGCTTTGCATTCCTGAGTAGCTCTGGTTAGAGAAAATAAACAGGGGGTATACAATGGGCCAACTTCTGGCAGTTACTTCCCCAAGATCAAAGGGTACAATCTAAACCAGTATAGGCATTTGCAACATGCTCTCTCTCTCTCTCTCTGGTAGAGAGAGTGGGAGATAAATAACCACACTCAGCATCACCATGATAGAAGGAACTGGAATACACATTCAACAACCAAACATTTCCAGCTACATCTAGAGGGCTTGGCTTCTACCTTACTTGTCTTGGGGTTTTGACAGGATACAGAATATCCTCATCACCAAGGGGCCACCACAAACAGAGACAATGGATTGGACAAAGATTTAGGAGGCAACTTAAAATGACTGGCCAAAGAAATTGATGAAAGTCTTCTTCACTCACGTAGATTTCACTTGAGAAAAGTTAACATTGCATAGTAAAGGCAGAAGCCTTCAATCTGGTAGCTCAATTTTTATATCTCTGAGTCTCTTTGAACATATTTTGGCATTTTTTCCTATGTGGTAGATATATTCAAGAACAAATAATTGCATTAGGTTCCAGGCTACTCATTGTGCAATCTAACTTCATTGACTCATTTGTACAAAATTTCATCATTCTCCTTGAGTCACACTTTTTTCTAGTCAGTGTTTCTTGGCAACTTCTCCTTCATCAGCATGATCTTGGTCAGAATGTGAGGAAGTCTTTTCTGTCCAAGAGCACCAGAAGTGACCTGACATGGCTGCAAAACAGCAGCACAGCTGAACATGGCCAATACAGTAAGAAAGATGGAAAACTGTCAAATATTAAAATGTACCTTTCAATCTTCCTTCCTTCTCATATCCACCTCTTCCTAGAATATCACCACATTAGTATCTCTCATCTGTTACCTCTCTACATAAAATACCCATGCTTGATTGTAACTTATTCTACTCACTAAAATGTCTCTATTCTAATCCCTGCCTTTTTCTTAAATTTATTACAATAATCACAAGTGGGAAGAGGAACAGTAATATAAGAACAAGTCTGCAGTTTAAATGATGGCTCTGATACTGGAATCCACAAACAGAAAGTCTGAGTTATAGACAAGTAAAGATTCAGATTCTGAAGTACAAGATACATTGTTACATCCAGGTCATTTGATATCCTATCAATATTTCATCATGGAAGGAGGAGGCAGATAACAGTGGGGCCAGGATTTCAAACTACAGGGAAATAAAGCAAGATGAAAGCACAAACACATGTGGAGGAAAATAAAGCAAGAAGGAAGAAGAATTTTCATCAAATGCTGACCCAGTACCAAAAACATTACTGACACTATGCATCATTCATATAATAAATATTTGCTGGAAGTTTACTCTAGGTCTGGCACTGAGACCTAGACTGTATAATAATATAGACCTATGTAATAATCATTTCCATTTTACCTCTGTGGAATCAGAGCCACAGATATAAAAAGCAATTCACCAGCTGGGCTCGGTGGCTCAGCCTGTAATCCTGTGCTTTGGGAGGCTGAGGTGAGTGGATTGCCTGAGCCTGCAGGTTCGAGACCCGCCTGGGCAACTTGGCGAGACCTCTACAATAAATCAAAAAAATTAGCCGGGCGTGGTAGCGCACACCTGTAGTTCCAGCTACTTGGAAGGCTGAGGCGGAAGGATCGCCGAGCCCAGCAAGCGAGGCTGTGGTAGCCAGGAGCAGCCACTGCACTCCAGTCTGGGCAACAAAGTGAGACTCCAACTCAAAAAAAAAAAGCAATTCACCAATGTCCACAGGATTACAACTCAGTTCTACAAAGAGAAGCTCATGTTCTTTCTCTTATGACAAAATTTAGAAAGAAGAAGCAAAAGAATGTAATTGGAAGACAAGATTTTAAAAAATGAGAGGAAACTCCTTCCAGGAAAAATGGGTGTACCTGGATGTATCACTTGGATGAGACGGAAGAAAGTTTCAGCGAGTGCCAACCTCCAACTCAGATTGTTGGTGAACATTTGTCTATACCACTAGTTCACTTGAGAAAAAATCAACTAGTCTCATAATTTCCTAAATCTCCCAAAGAAAAACGGATTCACAATATATTAGCCAACAATGCTTTAATATACTTCATAGACAATAAGTTCCACAATATTTGATTTACCCATCTATCAGTAAAAATTTTCTATGAATTTGACAACAAATCAATATTAAAAGTTCTCTAGGATAAATCACTATGATTCCCCAAGATAACCACAGGCCATCTTCAAAAAGCCTTTGTTATTATTAACTTGAAAAGGCGTGTGGTTATATTTTCTTAAAAAGAAATTATTTATTTAGCTATATATGTTGTCAATTCTATGGATGAAGTTATTCAGTGTCTAAGATTTTTTGCAAAATAGTGTAGGGATATAGAGGATATATGATAGGCTGTTAGGTGATAATTTATGAACTGGGTGATACATACACAAGAGTTTATTTTACTTCTACTCTAAACAGTAAAAAATCGATCACCATGTTTGGGCACAAGTTTTTTCTCCAAGGAAATATTAAATATATTTTTCAAAACTTCTTCTATTTCCTCTTCATTCAGAGTCCTAAACTCAATCATATCTGTATTGTCTCTATAACTGAATCTTCTGTATGTGAGTGTAAAGCCCACTAAACAGTGAACCCCTTCTGGAGTCTGCAAGGAACAAAATGACTTGCTTGTAAACACAGATGCTGGAGATTCCTGCAAGTATGTATTCATAGACTCAAAATCTTCAATTCTTCGAGGTTCAAGAGTAAAGGAATAGATTTTTCGATATTTCTTATTTTCCAGGAGATCAGAATTAAGAAAGTCTTGGTTTGGAACATACTGCTCTCTTCTGATTTGATCCAGGAACCAGATTCCACTCTCTTCTGTCAGGCGGAAGATGCAAGGCACCTGAGGTTGATCCTTCCCAGAAATTAACTCCAGAGGCTGCCACATCTGGTAGGAGCGTCCAAACCCAGCATCAACGATGTAGTTCCTGCCATTGATGGTCACCTGCAGTAGAAGGTGAATCATGCCAGTGCTATATTTGTTGGCTGGAGTGTTATAAACATACCCTCCCAACATTGTGGTCTCAAAACCAATTGTGGTCAAAGCCCAGTACAGAAGATAATTGACCTGGAGACACCAGCCACCTCGGTTCTTTCTCACAACTTGATCAAAAATGGCCTTTAAGTCCAGTTCCATGGCTTCCCCACAATGGATGTTAAGATTCTCAAAGGGAACAGCTCGAATTTGGTGCTGAAGAATGTCAGTTAATGTTTCCAAGTCCAATTTGGTCCTAGAGTTCTTATATCCAATTCTTTCAAAATATGCTTCAATGTCCATGATCCCTTGAGCTAGGACAACAAAACAAAAACAAATTGTATAGGTTTGCATTTGGTTTTCTTGAACAGGATAATTATAGCTATATTTTAAATATGGAAAAACAAAATGGTACTAAGTATCTGCAATCATAATTATTTTCGTCAGTGCTTTTATTGTATGAATTCCTTTTATACGCATATTTTCACTTATAGTCTCAGGACCCTGTAAGAAAAGTATCATTTATTCATCATTTATTTTATCTTTCAAGCAAGAGAAGAGGAAAACTCAGATTAAATGACAAACAGTTCGTTTTTGGTTTTATTAGTGATGAATAAAAAAGAGATTGCAACTGCTATCAATTAAAGTAGGCTTCCAAACAGTTCCTGGTATAAGCAGGAGATTTATATAATAGAGCACATGGTATTCATGGTTCTTGACCCTTTGACTTCCCCTTTAGCTGAGCCTTACAAAATCAAAGTTCCCTACTCAAAGAATTATATTCATTCACTCAAACATTGAATACATTACTGAATACCTATTATCTGTTTGTTACCTATCTAGTGCTTGCCCTCCTAAATCTTATATTTTAGTGGAAGTTGGAGTAACACAGGTGGAGAATGGAATAAATAGATAAAACATGCAATCTGTTAGGCTGTGGTAAGTTCCCTGGGAAAACTAAAGCAAAGAAAGGGGTTAGTACATACATAGGACACAGGGAGAGCTTCAATTTCAAATTAGGAGGTAAAAGAAAAACTCACTAAGACTTTAAGGATGCTAGAGAACAAGCCCTGTGGATATGTGTGGAGAAGATTGTTTCAAGCAGAGGGAACATGAAGTTAAAAAGTCCCTGTACTGGAACCTGTCTAGAGTGGTCAAGAAACATCTGGGAAGTCAGGGTGACTGAAGCAGAGTGAGGGAGAAGGAGAGTGACCTTATTAACATAAACAGAGCTAATAGATAAGACAGACAACAGATGTCTTTGAGCCAAGGCTGGCATTTTGGCTTTTACTCTAAGAAAGATGAGAAATCTAAATGAGAGACACATGGGAGGAGGGTTATACTGAACAATGTTTACCATAATCAAAGTAATTTTTCTGGCTACTGTATGGAGAATGGGCTGTCCATACTGAAGTCTATGGATAGTCACGTGGACCAGATAGATATACTCTAAAACCAATGCTTGATGCATAGATGGCATGTGGACTAAGAAGATTAATGAGACTTTATTGAGGAACTTTTGTTGAAACCTAAACACATATATTTTCTGCTGCCAGGCTAAAAACTATTAACCCAAAGTTCTTGGGGGAGAAACAACAATAACGAAAAATTGGCTAAGTTGAGAAATGAAAAACAAAAGAAGGTAGAATGAAGAAAGATCTTGATGAAACCTAAAACCATTTTTCAACTTTCAGGTAATGTAAACAACAATTACCACAATGTCACTTATTTTGTTTAAGTCTTTCACAAAAGTTTTTGTAACCTGGCATCATAGGGTCTTAATCTAGTGAGACTTTGATGGTAACAACGGTACCCAGATGTTGAGACTAATTACTCTACAGCACAGCCTGAGAATGACATGGTACAAACAGACCTGCCCCAGAAGTGAATGGTGATAAGTGAAGCCTCTCTACTTTCCCTCCTAATATTATTTATGTTATATCCTTCTATTTCTTCACTTTGACCTAGCTACCCTTCCCATATTGCCAGTGTTTCTAACTCTGTTTTTGATGTCTATAACATTATTTCCCCTAAATATATCAGATTCATTGCATTTTTCCTCATTGGTTGCACCAGCACCCTTTCTCAACATTTAGACAAGCTCTAAAATTCTACCACTTAGAAAGATAAATTGTGCCAGGTGCAATGACTCACACCTGTAATCCCAGAACTTTGGGAGGCAGAGATGAGAGGTTTGCCTGAGCCCAGGGTTCACGACCAGCCTGGGCAACATGGCAAAACCTCGTCTCTACAATAAATAAAAAAATTAGGCAGGTGTGGTGACACATGCCTGTGGTTCCAGCTACTTGGAAGGCTGAGGTGGAAGGACCACTTGAGCCCAGCAGGTGGAGGCTATGATAGCTATGAGCATGCCACTGTACTCCAGCCTGGGCAGCAGAGACTCCAACTCAAAATAAATAAAATAAAAGAAAGATAAAGTCGTATTTAGTCAGACCACCCCAAACCCTCTCTGGCCCCTGCCCCATAATCTGCACTGAGTATAAAAGAGAGGAAAAGGTTGATCTAAAAGGAATAATGTGGTTTATATATGCCTGGCCATTTGACTCTTTCTTAAACTATCATTCTTTCTATTAAGAAATGACTTTATATCTCTTTTTAAATGGTATAATTTGTTTACAAGTGTTTGTTTTCCTCTTTTCATTTCTATTTCTCTCTTGTACCCTCTCTGACTTCCTTCCTCCATTCCTCTGGCTTCTTTTTTTTTTTTTTAAGATAAAGTATTGAGTTGAAATTTAGTAACTGCCAGTCCATTTGAAAGAAATCAGTTTTTGTTAGAGGCCCAGATACTAGCAACATATTATAACCAAATAAAACTTGACTATTCTGTGATTAAACATAAGAAATTGCATATCACTAAAGTTGTGATTCAAGGTGGAATGCATAAGAAATTGTGTATCACGAAAGCTGGAAAGAAGTTGTCAGGAAAATAACTGACTGAAAACATTACTAGCTTTATATATTCTTTTGTAGAATCTCTGTGCAGTGCCATATCCCTTTCATTCAGCTTGATCATAAATATGAGAATACTTGAAGGAGGCAGAGTGAACATGTTTAGGGAGTCTATTGAGAACTCTCAGAAATTAATATCTTTCTTAGTAAGTTAAAATAGGTTGATCTTCAGTTTTAAAATTAGAAAACTTAGAATATTTCTTTTTCCTGGAAAAAAAATACTCTAGAAATGATACAAAAGATACTTTAAAACAAATAAAAGGACTTTCCTTGAAAATCAAAGGCCAGTTCTGTCAGCCATAAATTATGAACAATTAAAGAAAAACAGAGAGAAAGGATTGCATAGAAACATGAACATCTGAGTTGCATAAGAAATTGTGTAGATATATAATCACAGGAGATGGGAGCCACACTGCCGGGGCTTGAGCCTCAGGCTTATATGCCTAGAGATGGTAGATTCTACCAGGAGGGGGCTCAGAAACAACCAGCCAGATGATGACTATGGGATCAGCAAGGAGGCGTGAACCATGATTCCTGTCCCCAATCACTACCACAACATACACCAAGCACATCAAAGACCAGTGTGTAGTGGTAGCACCTGGTCTTTCTTTAGGTGACAGCTACAATTGCGGATATTGGGACAAAAGAACAAAGTAAGGCCTTTAGTGTATGATGCTACCAGAAAGGAGGAAGGGCCACCACCATTCAGAAGACCTGCCATCAGAATGGTTCCTGTCATATTCACTTTCCCTCACCTACACTGAAAAAATGGAAGAGTCCACCCAGCCCCAGCTGAACACCTCACCAGTCACACTAGATTCAAGCAACAAATAGACATGGCTACACATGCAAATATATCGTGAAAAAAACCAAAGGAAACTATACTATGAGATTGGGATTAAAAGATTTGGGATACGCAAAAATAACATGTAAAAAAAGACTACCAATTCAAGAAGAAAAATAAACTGAATCGAAAAAAATTATTTACAAGTATTTGGGGATATAGTCCATATAAAATGGACTCAATAATAAAGAGTTTAAAAATAAAGTGATTAAATAATACAGTTTTATGAAAAGAAAGATTTCAGGCATTAGAGTACTTATTAACATAAGCAGAGTTAATACATAATTAATAGTAAACAGAAAAGAACTATATAGATACAGTACTATAACATATTATATATGTAGAAGAAAAGTTAGATATTCATAGTAGAATCTAATGAAAAGATACAGCAATTGAGACAGTCAGAAACAAGTCAATAGAAACAAAAAGTAGTCAAAGACAACTCACTATGAAGACAATTGGTGCTTTTGAAGTGGAGAACACAAAAAGTGTTAATAGAAAATGAATTCATTTCTATTCATTTACAGTGGCTCACTCCTGTAATCCTAGCACTTTGGGAGGTGGAGGCAAGAGGATTACCTGAGCACACAGGTTCCAAACCAGCCTGGGCAACTTGGTGAGATCTTTCTCTATAATGTATCTTTTAAAAATAGCTGGGCATGGTGGCACATACCTATAGTTCCAGCTACTTGGAAGTCTGAAGCAGAAGGATCGCCTGAGCCCAGAAGGTAAAGGCTGTGGTGGCCATGAACATGACACTGCACTCCAGCCTGGAGGACAGAGTGTGACTCTGACTCAAAAAAAAAAAAAAAAAAAAAAAATGGAAATGAATATAAAGATAACAAAGAAATATTTTCCCGAAATCAAGCAAAAATTAAATCTGAAAACAAGAAGCAAGATTCTGGGAAAGTATAATTCAACATGCTCAACACTGGAATATATTCTTGTTAAATTATTAAAAATTTCAATTTAATATTTCTCTTTAAGAGAACTACTCAAGCATTTGGAAGAGAAAGAAATACTTCATAAAAGAGGAAATATCAGGTTGGCAACAGAATATTCCACAAAAATATCCATAGGTGAAGTAATAGAACTATATCTTCAAAGTATTGAAGGAAAGTGTTATTCTCAAATATTACTCTGGTTAGTATTTCATTCATCATAAAGGTAACACAAATATAAAGTTAATGACAAAAATGAAAGAGCTTGAGAAATGCAACAACTCTGAGGTATCCTGATAAAGAGTTTCTGCTTCATTAACCAGAGAAGTAAGTGAAAATGAAAACCAAGAAATAGAGAAGTCACACTAAAAGGGGGGTTGGTGAGCCCTGGTTCCTTTCAATACAGAACAAAGAGTAGAAAAGTTATGAGATTTATGGCTATTGAACAAGCCATTTTGGCTTATATGAGGGAATGACCCCCAAAAAACAAGAATAAAAAACTATGTATTTATTCTTACATGTTTCAGTCACCATTGAAGTTCTCTCTGTTTTAAGTAATACCTCTACTGAAGTATTTTCTACTGCTCAAAACAGTTTTTGAATTCATCAATTATTGTGCCTTTTAAAAGCATTTCTGCTGTCTTTTGTTTCACCTCTTCCACATCGACAAAACTTTTCCCTTTGAGGACTTTTCTCATCCAGGGAAACAAACAAAAAAAAGTCACTCAGGGCCTGGTTGGGTGAACACTTGGTGTGGCATGGGCAGGTGCACTTATAAATCACCCATCAAGAAATGGGCAAACACGTTGAAAGAATCTCCAAAAAAATTTCACCGAAGCCAAACTAGCTGGTACAATGATGCCGAAGGGTCTCTAGAACACTCACCTTGCGGGAAGCCTGAACTTCAGGGCACCCGCAAGACCCCTCTTGTATGGAGATAGAAATACAAAATTAAAAATTAAATCTGAATATCAAGAAAGACTAGATTCTAAGAAAATCTGATCCAGTAATGTCAACAGTGGAACTGTTAAAAGATAAACCTTTGGGCATGATAAAAAAAAAAAAAGTTTTAAAGTTATTAGAACGGACAGCAACTCTTGAATCAGACATCTCCAAACCACAAGCAGTTCAGTGTTCCAGCAGAGAAAAGGGAGGACGGGAGGGAAACTTTTATATGTTCAAAGAAAACAAAGAAAATATTTTTGATTAGTTAGAGTGCGCAGTCCGTACTTAGAGGTTAGTTGTCAGTTAGTGATTGGTGAAGTTCGTAGTTTCATTTTACTTTTACACTGGTAAACAGTAAAGTAAGTGAAAAGAGAAAGCACTGGCGCCATCTAGTCTGAGGGCCGCCCAATGAAAATATCTTTAACTGAACCTGTTGTGGATAATCATTGAAATGTAAAAGCAGAAAGCCTCTAGGTATAATTCAATAGGGAGGGGCGGAGCCTAAAGGAAATTAGAGAGTGCATTCCCTGTCTAAAGAAATTTTTAAAAAATTAACATATATACGGCAACACAAATGAAACCCATTGGACCAACTAGTCACGGTCACAGGTACAAAAGAGTAAAAACAGATCTAAGAGGGCATGTAGGTCTGGTGAAGCTTCAGGTCCGAGGTAAGTGTGGGAAGAATGTTTTTGGTAAGTCCCCTAGATCCCTTCAGATCTTTTACCATTTCGCTGTGCCCCTGGCTTGGCTTCTATATTTTTATATTTTAAGACCTGTACCCTAGTCTCCCTTTGAAGGACTTTCCAAGAACCTCTGGAGCTGCTCTGCCCTTTGCAGAAGAGCAGGAAGTGCCAGGGATTTATGTCCTTCCAGGGCAGCCCTTGGTCAATGACTTATTGGTAGGAGGTTTGGAATGTCCAACTGCTGCCATGCCTTGAGTCTGGACACACTTTGGAGTCATAACTTACATCCAGGTTGCAGATGGGTTTCTCCCAGCACTTCCTTCAGTCACCTGCACATGGATCCTTGTCTGTGGTTTTTTAAAGGAATCTGACTAAAGACACCTTGGTGGTCACTTCTGAGAGTTGTGTAAAAGAAAGTTCAGATACACAGAATAAGGCAACTTCCAGAGAAGCTTGAATGTCAGGCAAAAGATTTTGGTTTTCCTGTAGGTTACATAAACGTTTACTGTTTTGTTGAAGGGTCAGTATTCAGTAGTTGACCAACTGCTGTGATTTATCCCTAAGTGATCTGGCACTTCAATCATATATCACACCCTTGGATGTACCCCTGGAGAGCAAATTGATATGCAGAACTCATTGTTCAATTCCCAGTCTCTGGGATTTATACATCTTTTATGTACAGCAGGAGTTTTCAATTTTTTAAATTTTTGGTTATTTTCCCAAAAGAAGGTGTAAGCAAAAGCCCAACACAGAAGAACTAAAAGCAGATTGATCCAGAGGTAGCCTGTCCATGAGATAGGGCTGCCATGCCTCAAGACTACAAGCAGCACAATTAAAGACTCAGATGGAATCTTCTATGCCTACTGCATGGATTTCTGGCCTTATCATTAGAAGAGTTATAAGGAGAGCTAATAAGTGGTCTCTCTCTCTCTCTCTCTCTCTCTCTCTCTCTCTCTCTCTCTCTCTCTGTGTGTGTGTGTGTGTGTGTGTGTGTGTTTCTTTTCCTGTTCCTTCCCTCTCTTTTATCTCTGACACAGTAAGGGATGGGCCTGGCATCTCACCAGGATAACACTACAACCCAGCCCTTTCCCAAGCAAATCGTTTGACCCCCTGAATAGAAAAAAAGGTTTCTGGGCTAGTCACACCCCAAAGACCATCACTCAACCATCCTTAGTGTCCAGAAGGCCTTCATCCCAGCCACTGCTCTCACTAAATACCTCTGGTGGCCAGGTGGGTGGTGTTTTGTGTTTAAGATACTAAAAGAAGGAGCCTAGAGAAGAGAAGGAGCCGCTTGTCAGAATAGCAAACCGGCTTACTGTTGTTGTGGCATCATGCCAGAGCACCAGAGCAGAGTCCAGAGCAGAGTGCACGCCATGCCCCCAGCTCTTGGACTGTTTGCCCAGACAGGACCCTCTCTCCTGTGGATCTGCAAGACTTAGTTCAGGTGGTGATGCCCTCCATCTGACTGACAGTGAGAGAGTTAATTTCTTGTCATTTATGGCCCCTGGAGACCCTCCCCACTAAGCTCCTTCCAATAAGACAAAACTTCCCCCAGGAATTCTTCTAGACATTGCAGACAACAGAATTCAACCTCCCTGGACAGCTAAGATCACTAGGAGTTTTCTGATCAGCTAATGCAAGAGGAGTGGGAATTTTTAGGAGCTTACTGCCTGATGGATTAACGGGCTCTTTGGGACACACCCCACGGGGTGCAGAGTATCCAACAGGAATATCCAGTTGAAGGAATTCTCTTAAATATATTAACTATCTGTTGATCCATGTATTTAGACTTCACAACAACCCTTTTAAGGAAACAATATTATTAGCTCCATTTTACTGAAAGTGAAATTGAGTTTTAGAGACGCTAAAAGACTTGGAGAAGTTCTCACAGCTGCCCAAAAAGGTGTGGCTGAGATTCTAACGCAGTTTGCATCAAGTCACCAGAATGTTGTGGAGTAGTGACAGAATTAGATTCCAAGTGTGGTGCCAGCCAAGCTTTCTAAACAACCTTAGAACTTGAATCGCAGGCATTGTGTAGAATTCACTCTCCTGTACTTACATTTGAGATAGGATTAACCCCCCATTTCAAAGAACACTGCAAGTTACTTACAGAGCTCCGTTTACTAGAGCCAGCAACCGGGAAGCACAGGGAAGGCAATCTCCTCACTTCCTAGGTCTGCAAGGGGAGAGCTTTCACTTTCAGAGTCTGCAGGAGGAGTGTTCTCATTGGCCAAATGGCCTCGCCCCCCGAGGCTGATGAGAGCCATCCCAGGGATCTCTGGGAAACGTAGTTTCAGGGTCTCAGGTTGTCCTTGTCGACCTCTTATTCAAACCTTTTCATTGAAAAAGTGGGGGAGTTTCGAGACCCGCCTGGGCAACTTGGCGGGACCTCATCTCTCCAATACATCCAAAAATCAGCCGGGCGTGGTAGCGCGCGCCTGTAGTTCCAGCTACGCGGAAGGCTGAGGCGGAAGGATGGCCCGAGCCCAGCAGGTCGGGGCTGCGGGGGCCGGGAGCGGCCACTGCCCTCCAGTCTGGGCGACGGAGTGAGACTCCAACTCAAAAAAAGAAAAAGAAAAAGTGGGAGAGTTCTGTTCTCTGATGATCCCCATGCCACAGACTGGGAGGCATGTGCCCTGATATTTCACCTAGTCCCTGTTCTCTGGGAGTCTGCGGCCAGACTTCCTATGTGTGATGTGGAAGGTAAGAGCTTAGACAAGATTCAGGACAAGCAGATCCAAGAGCCTAGAGGAGCAGAGGAGAAAGATGAAAGGCTTTAATCACACTCATAGCTTATGGCACACTTTCTCATCAATTCTTATGAGACCTCTTTTTTAATTTTTCTTTCTTTCATCTCGCATCCTCACTCCCCTTCACCTCACTCAAAGGCACTTTGTAATGTCTGAAACAAGTCCGTGCATGTAGTATGAGTGTGACATGTGTCATATGGTCTTGTTTCTGGCTGTGTTTTGTATTTCCTGTAATGATATTGGTCTATAACTTTCGCTGTTTCTTATGTTCATTTCTCTAATATATATATTATATTATAGCATATATATTACATATATATCATATATGACATTTTGTTTTACACATAATTGCACATCTGTATGGAGAATATGATGTTCTGATTCATGTCTACCTTATGTAATGATAAAATTAGAGTAATTATCATACCCATCACCTTAAACATTCATGATTTCTTTGTGGTAAGAACATTCAAAATACTTTCCTCTAGCTACTTGAAATATACAATGCATTATCGTTAAGTATAGTCACTCTACTTTGCAAAAGAGCACCAGAAGTTATTCCACCTAGCTAATCATAACATTGGACCTGTTGGCCAACCACTCCCTAGTTCCCCCTTTCCATTATTCTCCCTAGTCTCTGATCACCACCATTCTACTTTTAACTTCTACGAGATCCTTTTTTTTTAGATTGCACATGTGAGTGAGATCAGCGGTCTTCACATAATTGTTGCCATGTGCTATGCCTTCATCACCTATTATTCCATTACATACCTCTTGTGTACTGCTGCATGAAACTGGGACTCTTTACATAAAGGCTTTCTCTTGACTTGTGCTTGGGCAAGCCAGACAGAACAGCAAATTAATGCCCCTGGGAACACCCTCAGCCCAGGACAATGGAAATTGAAGTCTAAATATTCTTGTGTTTTATCTGTTCAAGTGGGATTACTCTTAAGCATGTACAACACTGCCTCCAGGTGTTGTCTAGTGGGATTATGCTCCCTTTGTCCACAGGTAACCTGCCAATAATGCACTCTTTATTGTTTTTCAAACTGCCTTGGTCTCACTGTCCCACTCCTGCCCTGGTGCTTCCTTAAATCCTCCCACACAATCTACTTGAATGCAAATCCTTGTCTTGGTATTTGGCTGAAGGCCACTTTAGCCAGTGTTGAAGTGGGCTGGAGCTCAGATTCCTCCTACGAGGGCAGCAGATTCCCCTCTGGCCCAGTGGTCTATATGTTCCCTCTGAGGTCTCTAGTCTGGAATCAATGGAGTTGGAGTCTCTGCCCACTGCTGTGTTCCACTATAGTGGGGTCAGCACTAAGTTACAATGCAAAGTCCCACACTCACTTCCCTTTTACTTCCCAAAGAGGTAGAGTCTCTCTCCACACTGCATTGCCTGGGTTTGCGTCGGTGGTTGTTAAAAATGATGTTTTTTGTCTACTGGTAGATTCTATTTGGCCATCTTGCTCTACCCTTCTATTTTATTCTTTTTGATGCTTTTGTGATGGGACTGTTTTTTTTATTTTCTTTTCAGAGCAATTATTATAGATGTAAGCAAATGCAATTAAATTTTATATGTTGATCTGTAACCTGCTTCTTTGCTAAGTTCATGTATTAGTTCTAACAATTTGTGCAAGAATTTTAGAGTTTTCTATATATAGGAGCATGTAATCTGCAAATAGGAATAATTTTCCTTCTTTCTTTTTTAGTTCATATGCATTTTTTTTTCCTTGCCGATTGCTCTTGCTCATACTTCCAGTCCTATGTTAAATAGAAGTGGAGAAAGTGGGAATCTTGCCTTGTACTAGATCTTAGAGGAATAGCTTTCAGTTTTTCCCACATGGATTAGCTAGGAGTTTTCAATGTGGGCTTTTCCTAGATACTTTTATTATGTTGAGGAAATTTTCTTCTATCCCTGTGTTGTTCAGAGTTTTTAGCTGAAAGGGTGTTGATGTTTGTCAAATGATTTTTTTATATATCTATTATGATGATCTTATGTGTTTTGTCCTTCATGCTTATGTGGTGCACCACACTGATTGATATGCATGTGTTAAACCATCCTTGAATTCCAGGGATAAATCCCACATGGTCACAATGCATAATCTTTTTGTTGTTAGTGCACACACAGAGTAAATGCTCTGTGTTAGCATTTACTGAGGATATTTGCATCTTCTTTCATCAGAGACATTGGCAATTTGTATGTTTCTATGAATTTATCCATTCCCTCTAGGCTATCCAATTTGTTGGCACATAATTGTTTATTATAGTCTTCTATGACCCTTTTTATTTCTGAGGTATCCATAGTAACTTTTCCTCTTTCATTTCTGATTTTACTTGTTTGAGTCTTTTATCTTAGTTCTGAGTTTTCTACCTCAATGTTTGTTGATTTTATTTTTTCAAAAAACAATTCAGGTCTGTTGATTTTTCTATAGTTTTCTGTACTCTATTTGGTTTATTCTTGTACTAATCATTATCATTTCCTTCTTATACTAACTTTGGATTGATTTGTTTTTCTTTTTTTAGTTCCATGAGTTGTAAAGTTAGGCTATTTACTTGAGAAATTTCTTCTCTCTTAATGTAGGCTTTTATTGCTGTGTGCTTCCCCCTTCATACTGCTTTTGTTACATCCCATTGGTTTTGGTAAGTTGTACTTTATTTTTGTGCATCTGAAGATTTTTTAAAAATTCTTTTTGATATCTCCTTTGACCCACTGTCTGCTCAAGATCGTGTTATTTAGTTATTACATATTTGTGAACTTTACCATTTTCTTATAGTTATTGATTTCTTGTTTCCTTGTCTTTAGAAAAGATACTTAGTATGATTTAAATCATTGTATTAACAAGTCTTATTTTTTGACTTAGTATGTGATCGATCATGCAGAATGTTCCGTGTGTGTTTAAGAAAAATGTATATTCCCCTTCTGTTGGATGTAAAGTTTTATAAATGTCCATTAAGTTTATTTTGTCCATAGTGTTACTTAAATTGACTCTTTCTTTATTGGATTTTTGTCTGGATGGTCTTTGGTTGAAAGTAACCTATGTTTCTTATGTCTTCTACTATTACTGTACTGCTGAAAATTTCTTCTTTCAGATCAATCAATATTTACTTCATATATTTAGTTCTCCTACAATGGTTGCATATGTATTTCAAATGATTATATCTTCCTGGTGAATTCACCTTTTATTATTATATAGTTACATTCTTTTTCTCTAGACACAGTTTTTACTTTAAGTACACACTGTCTGATATAGACAGTCTCAAATGAGTATAGTCACTCCTGGTTTTTCATTTGTTTTTACCATTTGCAGGAAGTGTCTTTTTTATGCATTCGCTTTCAGGGTGTATGTGTCCTTAAATTTAAAGTTACAGTATTTAGTTGATCTTTTAACTCATTCAACTATTCTACCTTTTCATTGGGGAGTTTAGTCCATTTTTATTTAAAGTAATTATTGATAAGAATTTATTATTGCTATCTTGTTTGTCTTATAATTATTTTGTCCTTCTTTTCCTCTCTTTTTTTCTTTTGTATCGTGTGTGTTTCTATTGATAGGTTTTTATACTTTTCTTTTGTGTAGAGACATTTTATTTATGATTATAATGGTCAATTTTTAAATGATGACAAATGAACTTCCCTTAAATGTAAGGATCCTTCACTTTTATTTCTCAACCCATACTAAATGCTATCAATGTCATAATTACCAATTATTTATATTATGTATGCATTAACATGATTTAGGTACAGTTGCTTTTAATACTTTTATCTTTTAATTATTATAGTAAGATTACAATCAATTTCCACTGTCTTGTGTTAATAATCTCCTCAGCTTTTGTTTATTTGAGAAAGTCTTTATTGCCACTTAATAGTTGAATGAAAGGTTTCTTGGTTTCTTAGTTGGCAGGAATTTTTGTTGTTTCAGCACTTTGAATAATCATCCTACTCCTTTTTGACCAGGAAGGTTTCTGCTAAAAAGTCTTTTGGTAGTTTTATGATTGTTCCCTTTGTATGTAGCAAGTATTTTTTTCTTTGGTGTTTTCAAAATCCTGTCTTCACGTGTTGACAATTTGATTAGAATGTGTCACAATGTGGCTCCTCTTTGATTCATTTTAGTTGGTATTTGGGGATTCCTGAATCTGGATTTCTATTTTCTTTCCCAGTCTTGGGAAGTTTTCAGCTGTTATTTGTTGAATAAACTTTATGTATCATTCCTTCTATCTACTCCTTCTGATACTGTATATATCTGTCAACTTGATAATGTCTCATTAGTTATCTTCATTCTTTTTTATTTTTTATTTTTATAAAATTTTTGATCCGTAGATTAGATGATTTATAATGACCTCTCTTTAGATTTTATGATCCATTCTTCCACTTGATCTAGACTGCTGTTCAACCCATCTGTTGAATTTTTCAATTAAGTAATTGTGTTCTTCAATTCTATAATTTGTTTTCTTTTGTTGAAATTTTTACTTTGTTCAAGCATTGCCCTCCAGACTTGAATGAGCATCCTTATGACTGTTTTCTGACTATTCTGTTGGGTGAATCATATACTTCCATTTCTTTGTAATCAATTTTTAGATATCTATCTTATTCCTTTTTTTGGAACATGTTTCCCTGTTTCTTCTTTTTTTCTATACCCTCTGTCTTGGTTTCTGTGTATTAGATAAGATAACTGCTTTTCAAAGTCTTGACATACTTGCCTTATATGGGAGATGAGGCTCATAAATCAGCCTGGTATGAGATTCTACTTGCCTATCAGACCTTTGTGTTTGTATTAACTGCTGTTTTTGTTATTATTGACTTCCAAGAGATTAGGTGTGCTAAGTCTTGACAGTGCCCTGAGACAGGTGAGATATAAGCTGGTCCTTCAAGATGCAGCCATTTTGAAGTGGATATTTTCTCACTGCCCAGTGTGTAAGCGTCCCTTAACTGGTTTCTGGATATCCCTTCTCAGGAAATAATCCATCCCTGGATGACTGTCACAGAACATTAAACTTCAAGCAAGGAGCCAATTTAACATAGATAATGGGGCTCTATTTAAATGCATTGGTCACAAGCCCATGAAGCCAGCTTTATCTACCTCAGACAAGTCTTAATTAAGAAAAAAGTGCAAAAAATATATGCCAGCAAAATCTACTTCTTCTTTTAAAAGATTTCCTGGGTCCCCAACCAACAATTCTCCATAATAACTTATTAGCAGGCACTACACCTACAAGAGAGTTTGAAAAATATAGTTTATTTTAGATGAGCAAAGTGCTCTTACAACAAAACTGGCAGGTAAAATATATATTTTTCTTACTTAAAGAAAATCCTGTAGGATAGAGACAAGATGGCAATAGAACAGGTTGGAGTGTGAGAGTCTCTGCAAAAGTGAGTTCCATAAAGACTCTGTGAATGGGTGTGTGCCGGTGGGTGAGTGAATGTCCATCTAAGGAGAGACTCAGGTTCATGCACCTGAGATTGGAGCCCCTGGTGCACAGGATCATCTACCATTCTCAGGGCTCTCTTAAGAGGAGGCAACAGAGAACAGCAGCTCCTCACCACTTGGCACCCAGCCCACTTCGTAACCTGTGGCAGCAGACTGGGCAAGAGCATCAGAAACCATGTAGAAGGCAGGGCATGGAAATCTGAAGGAAGCCCCACCACCAGTGAGGAGACACCAGTCAGCATCATCTTCTCTGTCCCGGAACCAGGCAAAGACCTGCAATGTACCACCCAGCTCTGTCTATCCTCCAACCTAGGACCCAGAAGCTATCTCCTCATTGGACTTGGAGAGACAGATGCCCCTCCCCCATGCTGGAACAGGCATAGACACATCAGATGTGAGTGGGAGACTTGACAGCAATGGCAGCAGATAAGTCAGGTGAGTCCAGATCTGATCTATCCTCTTCCCACAGTAGTCTGTGTGTTCTGGCCCACATGGAGAGTAACCTTATCAGCCTGTGCTGAGAGTAGAGGGGACAGGCTGGAGACCAGAGTCGTTCTTTAACACAGTGACAGCAGACAAAAGGAACCTGGAGTTACAGAAACAGCCAGAGAGAGAGTTCTTTTTTGGTTTTGTTTTGTTTTTTTTAACTCTTCCTTTCTGTTTTTGTCTATGTTTCCATACTTGCTTTGTTCCTGTTATTTTAATGGATTGTTTTTAGATTTTCTGTTTGTGTAGGGGTATTTTTGAACAAGTACATCAGCAGGTTTTTGTTTGTTTGTTTGTTTGTCTATATAATTGTGTGTTTTTATTTTTACTGTCTTCCTTGGTTTCTCTGTTTATTCTTTAGTTTGTATGCCTTTTTTCCCTCCTTCTTCTCTCTTTCCCCCCTTCTTTTCATCTTCCTTCTTCCTTTTTCCATCCTTTTACTTTTGCTTATCTCATCTTGCTTTCAAGGGGCAAGCATACACCCCCACTGCATGGACAGAGTGCAAGATGGTAGAAAGTGGGTTCCAGGGCCCCACCCACAAGTCAGCAGACACTGAGATCTGCATGTAGTATCTAAATCACAGCTCTGCACTTAATTAAATCTCAAAACTGCATAAAGCACAGTCCCCCACCCACAGTCCAGCTTCAAAATTGAACAAAGCCAAAGGATTTACATAAGGAGGAAAAGAATATTGAGCAAACAAAAGTAAAAACTCTCCCCCCAACACTGAACAACAGAATTAAAGAAAAGATTTTTAAAATGGGGGGGGGAGCAGAGAGAAAAACATACAAAAATGAACAAAAACCAAAGGAAGAATATGGGTCTCACATAGACCCCTGGGAAGACAGCAACTGAGAATAGAGACTTCTCAACTCAAACAATGAAGAACCCACAGAATGACTGGTCTCAAACCACAAACACAGATATCAAGATAGTAATAGAGAGAATAAATAGAAATGAGGAAAGATAAGAGGAAAGAATAGAGTTGATAACTAAGATAACAGCAATAAAGAGTACAGTGAATGAAATAAATAACAAACTGATACACATGGAAAACAGAATTAGTCAAGCAGGAAAAATAATCTTAGAGTTTAAGGACCAAAATATGGAACTAACCCAAACTGTTAAAAACATAGAAAAGAAGCTTCAAAAGACAGAACAAAGCCTCCAAGAGATGAGCGATTATATCAAGAGGCTGAACCTAAGATTAATTGTACTCCTTGAGGCAGATACAGAGACAGAGACCACCCTAGAACAAACAGCCCATGAAATTATCTAAGAAATCTTTCCTCATCTCATCAGAAATGTAACCATTCAAACACAAGAGATTCAAGAGCCCCTGCAAGACAACAAATGGGAAGACCAATTCCTAGACACATAGTAATTTGCTTAAACAAAGTAAGAATAAAAGAAAAAATCCTAAAGGCAGCAAGAAAGAAAGGTCAGACTACCTACCAGGGAAGAGGAATTAGAATAGCAGCAGACATATCTACAGAAACACTAGGCTAGGAGACATTGGAGTCTAATCTTCAAAGTTCTTAAAGATAAACAGTTTCAACCAAGAATTACCTCCCAGGTAAGCTAGTTTCTTCAGTGATAGAGAATTAAAATCCTTCCCAGACATTCAGTACCAAAGAGTTTATCCTGCCTCCAGACCAGCTCTACAAAAAACACTTAAGAAAGTATTAAACACAGAAGAAAGAAAAAAAGAATGACTACAATCTTCTCAAGAATGCAGGAAAAAGACTGAAAACACACACAAATCAACCCAAAAATCAAAAGAAAGACTACAAACGAATAAACAAACAAGGAGCAGCAACAACAATAAACTCTGTAAGAACCTCATGACAGGGATAAACTGTCATATCTCAATAATTACCCTGAATGTGAGTGGATCACATGCACCACTGAAAAGACATAGAATGGTAAATTAGATAAAATATCATGATGCAACAATATGTAGTCTTCAGGAGACTTACCTCACTAGAAAGGACACTCAAAGTAAGAAGATAGGAAACAAAATTTCAGGTGAATGGAACAAAAAAGAAAGCAGGAGTTATGATGTCAATATCAGACAAAATACCGTATAAGCACCAACTTTCATACAGCAGCTTCTAAGTAAACTTAAAAAAGATACTGACTGACACTATCATAGCTGGGGACTTAAATACCCCACTAAGAGCCCTATACAGATCATCAAGACATAAAATCAACAAAGAGATCTGGAACCCCAACATGATGCTTGAACCCACAGAATGATTGGTCTCAAACCACAAACACAGATATCAAGATAGTAATAGAGAGAATAAATAGAAATGAGAAAAGACAAGAGGAAAGAATAGAGTTGATAACTAAGATAACAGCAATAAAGAGTACTAAATTGATACCTACAGAACACTCCACCCAACAACCACAGAATATCCATTCTACTCATCACCACATGAAGAGTACTCTAAGATTGACCACATCCTCACCCATAAATCAAATATAAACAAATTTCATAAGATTAAAATATTGCCATGCACCTTCTCAGACTACAGTGGAATAAAAATGAGTATCAATACCAACAAAGTTCCCCCAAACCCCACAAAGACATGGACACTAAACAGCATGATGCTGAAGAACTCCTGGGTCAATACAGAAACAAAAGCAGAAATTAAAAGTTCCCTGGAAACAAATGAAAATGAAGAATCTTCTTACCAAAATTTCTGGGATGCCATGAAAGTAGTACTAAGAGGTGAATTCATATCTCAATGAAAACAGACGAAGAAAATGAGGATTTCACAAGTTAACACGTAACAAATTATCTAAGGAAGCTGGTAAAGCAAGACCACCAAAACCCTAACAGAAGAATTCAGATAACCAAAATAAAAGCCCAAAATCAGAATATAAAAGACAAAAAGATAATACAAAGAAATCAACAAAGCAAAATCTAGTTCTTTGAAAGGATAAGCAAGATTGATGGACCCTAGCTAGAATGACCAAGAAAAAGAGAGGAAAAGCCCAAATAAACATAATCAGAAATGAAAAAGATCAAGTTACAACTGACCTTGAAGAAATAGAAAAGATTATCAGAGATGACTATGTACACTTGTATGGAAACAAACTTGAAAGCCTAAATGAAATGCAGGACTTTCTGACATCACACAACCTCCCCAGGTTGAAACAAGAAGAAATCAAGACCCTAAATAGACCAATAACAACCCAGGAAATTGGCTATGTCATAAGAAAACTACCAAGGGAAAAAAAACCCTGTACCAGATAGATTTCCAGTAGAATTCTACAAAACATACAAGGAGGAGCTGATACCAATGCTATTGAAAGTATTCTAGGCAATCGAGAAACATGGAACTCTCCCCAAATCATTTTAGGAAGCTAACATTACATTGATACCCAAATTGGGTAAATATCCAACAAAGAAAGAGAACTACAGGTCAATATTCTTGATGAACATTGATGCTAAAATTCTCATAAGATTCTAGTAAACTGCATCCAACAACACATCTCAAAAATGATGCACAATGACCAAGTAGGCTTCATCCCTGGGATGCAGGGCTCGTTCAACATCTGCAAGACCATAAAGATAATTAAATACATCAACTCATGTAAAACAAAAACAAAAACAAAAAAAAACCCCACATGATTACATCATTAGACATGGAAAAAGCTTTTGATAAAATCTAGCATCCCTTCTTGATAAAAACCCTTGAACATCTAGCATAGATGGAACATACCTCAAAATAGTAAGAGCCATCTATGAGAAACCCACAGTCAACATACTGCTAAACAGACGGAAATTGGAGTCATTTCCCTGAAAACCAAAACAAGAGAAGGATGCCCACTCTCATCCCTCTGTTTAGCATAGTATTGGAAGTCCTAGCCAGAGTAACCAGACAAGAGAAGGAAATCAGGTGTATCCAAATAGAAAAAGAGGAAGTCAAGTTATCCCTCTTTGCAGACAACATGATTCTATACCTTGAAAGCCCAAGAGGATCTTTCAAAATTCTCCTTGCACTGATAAAGGACTTTGGCAAAGTCTCAGGGTATAAAATAAATATGCAAAGACAGTCACATTCTTATACACCAACAATAAACAAACAGAAACTAAAATAAAAAGCACAATTCAATTCACAATAGACACACACACACACACACACACACACACACACACACACACACACACAAATCCTTGGCATCTTGCTGACCAGAGATGTGAAAGACCTTTACAACAAAAACTACAAAACACTGCTCAAAGAAATCAAAGATGACAAAAACAAATGAAAAAATATTCCATGCTCATGGATTGGAAGAATCTACATTGTTGAGATATCCATCCTACCCAAGGCAATCTACAGATTTAATGCAACACTCATTAAATTACCAGCAACATTCTTCTCAGACCTGGAAACGACAATACAAGAATTCATATGGAAGCATAAATGACCATGAATAGCCAAAACAATCCTCAGCAAAAAAACAATGTGAGAGGTATCACATTCTCAGACTTTAAACTTTATTTTAAAGCTACAATAATCAGAACAGCCTGGTACTGGTACAAGAATAAGCATATAGACCAATAGAACAAGATAGATACTCTGGAAGCAAAACTTCAATTTCTCAGCCAACTCATCTTCAACAAAGCCTCCAACAACTAGGGAGAGGAGAACCTATTCAGTAAATGGTGCTGGGAAAACTTACTGACCACATGCAGAAGATTAAAACAAGACCCCTACCTATCACCATCTCTAAATGGATCAAAGACCTAAACATAAAACCTTAAACTACAAGAAACTTAGGAAATGCAGGAGATACCTTTATGGAAATTGGAACTGGCAACCAATTCCTGATCAAAACCCCAAGTGCCCATGCCATAATAGATAAGATAGACAAGTGGGACTTCATCAAATTGGCAAGCTTCTTCAAAGGCAAAGAAACCATCAAGAGAGTAGGGAGACAGACTGGGAAAGAAATATTTGCCACCTGTATATCTGACAAAGGCCTAACATCTAGGATCTACAAGGAACTAAAATGTGCAACAAAAAAAAAAGGCCCCTTAAAAAGTGGACAAAAGATATGAATAGATGCTTCTCAAAAGAAGATATACAAGCAGTCAACAGATACATGAAAAAATGCTCAGCCTCACTAGTCATCAAAAATGCAAATTAAAACCACACTGAGACACCACCTAACTCCAGTCAGGATGGCCATCATCAATAACTCAATAAACAACAGATGCTGAAGAGGATGAGGTGAAAAGGGAATGCTTCTACACTATTGGTGGGAGTGTAAACTAGTACAACCTCTGTGGAAAACAGTTTGGCAATTCCTAAAAGATCTAAAAATTGACCTTTCCCCACCATCCTCCTACTGGGAATATACCTGAAGGAATTTAAATCACTCTATAAAAAAGATAACTGCATATGCATGTTTATTGCAGCATTATTCACAATAGCAAAAAAATGGCACCAACTGTGCTGCCCGTCAAGAGAGGACTGGATTTTAAAAATGTGGTACATATACACGATGGAATATTACGCAACCATAAAGAAGAACAAAAGTGTGTACTTCACAGAGACTTGGATGGACTTAGAGTCCATAATACTGAGTGATCTATCACAGAAACAAATAACTGAGTACCACATATTCTTACTCATAAGCGGACCTTGAACAACTCTCATAATACTATAAGAAAATGATTTATAGTAGTGGGAAACTGCCAGGGGAGGGGGAGAGGGATTGGCAGTAGTAGGAAACTGGGGGGAGGGGCACATCTCATCAACAAGGGTACTTGCATAATGAAGATTTGTATACCTAACCCCGAATTGTTCCCCACATTTTTAAAATTTTATTTTTTTTAAAAAAGAAAGAAACTCCTGTAAACTACTATTGAAATTTATACGTGAGTCAAGTAAGTGGGTTGGTTGAATGACAGCTCTATTTTTAGTTTTTGTTTGTTTTCGAGAAGGCTCCATATTGTTTTCCATACTGGCAATACTATACTGATTTACAATCCCACCAACAGTTTATATGGGTTTTCTTTTCTATACACCTTCATAAACACTGTTATTATTTGACTTTGTTATAATAGTTATCCTAACAGATGTGAACTGTATAACTCATTGTGATTTTGATTTATATTGCAAATAAAATGAAAATTATGACGATTTGTCATTTTGAATGTCATTGTCATATACCTGTTAATTATTTGTATGTTCTTTGGAAAAATCTACTTATGTGCTTTACTCTACTGTTCTGCAGTAAGCAGGTATGTGGAAACCTAACTCCAAAGGCCAAGGGATCTGAAAGGCCAAAGAAAGAGGCAGATAAATCCAGTTTTTCAGAAAGAAACATTTAATAGGTACTTAGGAACAAAATCTATGTCTCAGGTAGCTGTAAGACAAGGAGTCCCTGAACCTGCCTTCCAGAAAACGTCTTTTATGTAGCCAGTTTTGTGGGGTAACTTGTGTAACTGGTCATGCCTCAGACTCTCTTGTAAAACTTGTGACCACTGGGGAGGTTAGACAAACATCTTTATGAGGGGTTATCTGTGCCATGGGAACACTTTGCTAGGTAAGAGTCAGACATCAGTCATCATCTAGGTTTTGCTTCAAGAAGGTGTCACTTTTGTCATGCAACAGGCTGTTGTCCTACACTCCACACCTGTAATGTCCTGGACCTTACAATCTCACATGTCTACCTCTTCTGCAATTGTCCTTAAGTCTAAGAGAGGGTGCTTGATATTGTATAGCTTTAGCAGAAGTGTGGAATGAAAATGGAAATTAAAAATAGATTGGGCTCAGTAGCATTCAAAATGAGGGACAATCACAGCCTTTGTTGCATCATCTCTAGTTTTTAGAATACATTTGGGTTTTCTTGGAAGGAGTAACATAACATTACTAATTTAATAGTAGAACTATACTGCTCACAAGAATTGCAATAAAAAAGAGATCACATTTCAACATGAGGCTTGGAGAGGACAGGCATCCAAACTATATCAATTTACAAAGTAAGTTTTAATGATATTATATTGTCCTGATTATTTGCATAAAGTGCAGTAAGAATAATGATTGGTCACATAGGATCTTTTTAAGTTGGCTAAACACCAAACTCTTAAAGTTTTCCTGACGCTTCTTCAATCAGAGTAGCAGTCTTCCAAACAGGATGTTTTCCATCCACCTTGGAATTGCCATGCACAGAACAAACATCTCTTTGCCAGTTAGGTGAGAACTGTTTATTGAGCACTGTGGAATCCAGTAGCTTCACACACAATTTTGGAGTCTATTCTAGGGAAAAAAAGAGGTTCCCTGCTCATGGGTGTATCCTCCTTGCAGTCCCCAGGTAGCTTGATCCTGTATAAACCATTTCGATTTTCTTATGGAACTTTTCTGTGCACTGCTCTCCCCATTTGAGTATTTCTTGGACATCACCTGAGGCTGCATGGGTATTTTAGGTGCCAAAATTATTTTATGTCCTTTAGTCATAATGATGCTGACATAATGATACTGGGTGGGATGTGGCACAAAAACTTGTAGATTCTTTGGCTCATTTCTAAAGTGAATTTTAGAGCAGCCAGCAAAGTTTTAAAACAAAGTTTATTAGTGAAAAACAGAAAGGAAGATTCATGGCAGAAAGACCTGTCATGGGCAAGTTTTTCAAAATAGAAAACCACACTTCTGCTTTCAATTCTAAACTAGATATAGCTACCTAGTTATTGATTTGCTAATGGATGGAGTCCAGGTAACTGTGGCTCCAGAGAGATTGACTTCTCTTGGCTCCTGGGTAGTAGACAATGGGAGGAGTCTTTTCCTAACCACATTGTTTCCCACAGGAGACCTGCCAGATGTTTCTAATTCACAAGTTCCTTAACTAAAAGATGGTCTTATACCTGAAAGTTTCTTAGTGATTATTAAGCTAAACTATTAATTGAAAGGTTGGACTATCCTAGTCTTGCATGTGATGGAGTTTTCTTTTGATTTGCCAAGGGGATAAGGTAGGTTGCCAGCTTGGCCTGCAGTAAAATGTAATTTTTTAAATGTCTGAACACTTCCTAAAACCTACCTATTGGAAATTTATCTGCCTATGTCTAACCTGTGCTAAGTAACCCAGCCCTACCTCAATAGGGTTGCTTCAATTAGTGTTCTATATCAAGGTATTTACTCAAGTGAAAGTTCTTTTGACCAAAGTCTCAGTAGTTGTTGCTGGAGAGAGCTCCCAGACTTTTGCTATAAGCCCCAGTAAACACTGCACAAGAGCTATAAATGGAGAATTTGTCACTGCCAGCACTTCAGCTTCTACTCTACATGGTGTAGGCTCAGGTAATCTTACTTATTCCCATTTAGCATGTCATATTCATATTGTTGGAAGGGTGAATTTACTTGCCTTCTATTTTACAGTGTAAGGTGGGAAAAACATTTCCAGTCAGATATAATATCCAGTTCCACAAAATATGTAAGTAAAGGAGGTAAAACTACTTTACATAAGTCCTGTTTAAACATTCCAACTTCCATAATCCTATTGTGAAAAACAGACTTATCCATCCAAAACCAAAGGATGGACACAGAGACACGAGGTACAGCTGGAGCGAAATTTTAATGGTGGTCTTGCAAAATCAAGTGTCTGGTAGGCAGGCACACCCCAGTACAGTCACAGCCAGCAATTTATCCCCTAGCATGCAAAGTCTCTCCCCCGGTTCCTCACTGACTGAGTACTATGGGGTTACAATCTTCCTGGACATCACCTAAGTTTTATTTTTCCCTTATAATGTTATCCTTGGTTCCTTTCCCATTTAAGCTTAGCGGACCAGATTAAATAAGGTGGCATATCCCTTCTCCATCTGTGGGTTTGTGGGAGATTGGTCAGAATTTGATTGGTTCCTTGGTCCCTTTGGCCGCTCAATCTGGCGGGCTTTCTTGGCGGGGGCTGTCAAGGGAGGGGGTGTTCATGTTACTCAATCCTTACCCCCAAGCTATCTTAGGCTTCTGTTTCCCCAGGGTGACGTGTCATCCCCTCCATCCTGTTTGTTCAGGGACTTTCTGGGAACATATACTTCTTGCAGTTGTCCTGCCTGTAAGCCTGCCATATAAGTTCTGAAAATGAGCCATTGAAATGCATATCTCACAGATTTCCTCCTCTATTTCTCCCATGAATTTCTAGTTCCATTTTCATTTGTATTTTGATTTTTTATTTCTTTCAAGCTGATTTAGCATCTGCTGACTCTCTTCCTCATAACTTAACCTGGTTTCCATTAACATGAGACTGTTTTTTGGGTATGTCATGGGCATCTGTTTGTTAATTGTGTCCTCTATGAATCTCTGTGTTAAACCCCTGACACAGGGAATGATACAGCACCCTACTGCTGTTAGGATTCCTGCCACAATTATAAGGGAGGTTAGAACTGCGGTTACCATTCCCTTCCATTTCCCAAACTAACTTTCCAACCAATCTGTGAATAGGTCTTCAATACCAGCATTTTTTGCCAATTCATTTGGCAAAGTTGTTAGTCCTTGCAAAGCCTTAGTGTTGGTCCCATCAGGGACAGTATTATCTGGGATGAAAGTATAGCATTTTCCCCCTAGCATGACATGAACTCCTCCTTTTTCTGCTAGGATCACATCTAACACAATTTGATTTTCCCAAGCCATCCTGCTGGTGGCATCTAACTGAGCAGCCACCCTTGGAGAGCATCCCATTAAATCTTTGCTGATTGCAATAAATGTAAGTAATCCAATCTAGACGTTTATTAATAGTGGACCACCAGAAAAGTGTGGACTCATCTGGCAGCTATTTTATTGGCCTTAAATTCATTGGAGATTCCTCTTGGGACCCCTACTGAGTCTATATACACATTGGAGTCAAAGGATTCCTCTAATGCCCTTTGGTTTTGATGATGGGCACTATTACCCTTAGTGATTTGGTGGAATGCCTAGGTGAATGGAATGGCCAGTTGGTCTGGTGCACAAGTTCCAGTCCAGCTGGACAACAACAGATTACACAGGTTCCTCTTTCCACAATACCACCAAATATCCACTTATGGAATGTGCATGTTGAAGCAATTGTAACTCGGTTCACCAGTGGCATTTAGGATATAGGTACAGGTCAGCAGGTCTCCTATGGGCTTATTGAACTTTTCCCCTGCCTTGAGAGGCAAGAGGAGTAATTCATCATCCCTGCAGAGAAGGAGAGGATGACCCTTGAGTCTAACTTCCTCAATGCAGGAAAGAATAGTGACAAGCTCTTGCAGGTTTCATTTCCCCATGCCTCCTTGACTTGGTATAGAACCATCATGCAACTCATCCTGCAGGGTCTGCATCTCATCCAAGAAGAAATGGAACCACCAGTGCCTGTGGTCACCCTGAAGTGCTTGCGTAGCAATTGCTTTTGTTAAGCACATGTGCACAGACAATTTAACCCATTCCACTCAGGCATTCACATCTCCATATCCTGTCTCAATGTCAAGAGTCCTTAGATCCTTGACTTCAATTATAGTCACTCTTTTGGAATCATTATTAGGAGGATCATGATGATCTCTGAGACCTGAGGTTGGCTTAGGTATATTTGAAGTTTCATCTTTAACTAATCACGGACAAGTTGCCCTAGGGGGTCCTTTCCTGTAACATCTGCTCCTAATCCATATGCCTGAGACGCCATTCTTGGCTCTTGATCTAAGGTAATTGGGTTGCTAATGGTCAAAAGTATAGGATTGCATTTTAGACCCTGGCAGGCTTCTGATGGAATGCTTTAGATAGGTGTAATTTGGCTTTTAGGAGTTTCATTGATTCTCCAGGGGTGACTGTTCATCCCCAAAACTGAGTAGTCCACCATACATCATTCCAACTAGGGGAAGGGTTGTTTACAAAATAATTCGTAGTAGATATCAGCTTAGGGCAGAAATACTTATCTGCCTGCAATATCTTTCTCTGACTTTCTAGGTTCCCACAAGGTAGAACTTGGTGTGCATCAAACCTTATAGTCTGAGGTGTTGTGGTATTGGTTGTATTAATCACTAAACTAGTAGGAAAAGAATGTGGTGACATTTCCTGGACATTTCCCCATCCTATTTAAAGACTTTCTATTTCCCATATAGTGGTGATCCACCCGAGCCATACTATTTCCCAAAAAAGGGATTCATTTAACATTTCCATTAAGGTTAAGCCTTTGTAAGAGTTGTTTTTAAGGGTTTTTCAGGTCACCGGTATGTCTCCCACCATTTCTCTTTTTTCACCTCCAAAGTGTTTGTTTCCGACTCTTTGGCCTAAGTGTAATGAGTCCACCCTTTTTCGGTAGTCCATAAGGCAGTCTCAGTAGTCAGTACTCGATAGGGACCTTCCCAACTTGGCTGGAGTTTGTCCTTCCAGATTTTTATGAGCACAAGATCACTGGGATGGAAGTGATGAAGAGGCAGGGTCTGGGCAAGGATTCCTTTCAACCTGAGGGATGATACAGTGTAGTTTCTCAGAAATTGGTCCTTAGTTTTCATAGTGGAGAGATCTGTAGTTCTGCCCAGTTACAGAAGCCCATATAGTAATTCACAGGGAGATAAGCCCATATCTTTCCATGGGGCCATTCTGATTCTGAGAAGTGTAACTGGGAGGCATTTTTGTCCAGGGTCATTTAGTTTGCCACATCAGTTGAGTGCTATGCTTTTTGAGGGTCTGGTTCATTCTATTTTCCCTGAAGAAAGAGGATGCCAGAGAGTGTGGTAATCCCACTGAATCTGTAAACTTTTCATTACTCCTTGTAAAACGACTTTCATTATCCAAATCTACATTTTCTATTAGTCCAAATCTGGGTATAATTTGTTCCAGAATTCCCTGCTGTAGCAGCTGTGAGTAGGAAAGCCTCTACCCAACCAGAGAGGTGGTCCACCATTACCAACAAGTACTTTAATTTCCCTATCCTTGGCATTCTGGTGAAATCCACCTGAATGCTTTGTAATGGCCTCAACCCTGGAGGTCTTCCTCCCACAGCTTTCTTTCTTTTTTTTTTTTTTTTTTTTTGAGTTGGAGTCTCACTCTGTCGTCCAGACTGGAGGGCAGTGGCCGCTCCCGGCCATCACAGCCTCGACCTGCTGGGCTCCGGCGATCCTTCTGCCTCAGCCTTCTGAGTAGCCGGAATTACAGGCATGCGCTATCACGCCTGGCTGATTTTTTGATTTATTGTAGAGATGAGGTCTCGCTACCCAGGCGGGTCTTGAACCCGCGGGCTCAGGCCATCCACTCACCTCAGCCTCCCAAGGCACAGGATTACAGGTTGAGCCACTAAGCCCGGCTGCACAGCTTGCTTTCAAATAAACTTTTTGTTAATTCTTTGGCAGGTTACATAAACTCTACATACCTGTTTAGCAAGAGTATAAATGCCTATGCATCCATAGGTTTTTAATATGCCATCACACATGGCATGGGGACCCCATTGACTCCCCATATGTAGCATAGTCATCAATTCCCTTATTATGGGCTTGCTAATTATCTCCCTCCCATCCAGGAGGAACCATTGTCCATCCCCCCTTCCTAGTAGCCCCTAGCTTTTTCAATTCTTCCTCTTCTTCTCTGATGAACTGGGGTCTCAGTATTCTACTTTAGCGATGTTTGGAATTAGACTTAGGAGTTTGACCTCTTCTAGAGCGGCCTGTTTCACGACTTCGTCTGTGAACCTGTTTTCTACAGCCTCCAGGGTGTTTCCCTTTTAGTGGCCATTTACGCACACCACTGCCATCTCAGCTGGGAGCAAAAGACTTTCTAGGACCTCTTTGATTAATTCCCCATGTGTTAATTCTCTCCCCTTGTTGTTTTTGAGGCCTCATCTATCCAAATTTTTCAAAAGGTATGTACCACCCCAAAGGCATACTTGGATTCAGTGTAGATGGTACCTTCCCATCCTGCAAGAAAATTTAGGGCCTGATTGAGGGCATCTAATTCACAGCTTTGTGCAGACCAATTGTTGGGAAGTTAGCCCTTCTCATATATGAACTGTTGACTCCCATCAATGACTACATATCCATTGGGCCTTTTTCCTTCTATTACTCAGGAGGACCCATCTATGAATAGTCTTGCCCCATCATGTAATGGGACTTCCCATAAGTCCAGTCTGATTTTGATCTGATATTCAGTGATGTCTAGAGAACCACAGTCTATCACCCCCCTGGTTTTCCTCTCCCCTCCATAAGAAGCTAGCTGGATTCAAGCAAGTGTCCATCGTTAAGACCAAGTCATCCTTTTCTGACAGCATACATAGCCTCATATTTTAGGATTTGGGAATTGGTTAGCCATCTCCCTGCTTTCTGCTTAAGTATAGTCCTGACTGGGTGGGGTGTACTGACTCTTAGGGCTCCTCCAAAGGTCAGTTTCCTGTTTTCTTCTACCAACAGAGCATTGGCTGTCACTGCCTGAGCACATTCAGGCCATCCCCGACAGATGGGGTCAAGGCGTTTAGAAACAAAGACAACAGGCTGTCTTTTCCCTCCCCAAGTCTGGGTAAGTACCCCTAGGGTCACACCTTGATCTACTGTGACAAACAAGTGAAATGGCTTATCTAGGGAGGGAAGGGCCAGGACTGGAGCTATAATAGGGCCCATTTTAATTCCTCTATAACCTGCTCTTCTTCTGAAGACATTGTAAGGGGTCAGGTTCTTCTTCTGACAGTTTTAAATATAAAATTTTTATTCTCTGGGCATAAGACTCAGTCCACAGCCAGTAGTAGCCAGTTAACCGTAGAAACTGTCTAAGTTCCTTTTTGGTTTTAGGCAGGGCCAAATTTACTATGCTAACTATCCTTTCTGGCTTTATTCATCATTTTCCTTCACTAATTAAATGTCCTAGATATTTAACCTCTTTTTCTACAAATTGTAGTCTTTTCCTTGAAATTCATAACCATTTTTGTCCCAGAAAGTTGAGCAGACTAATAGTAATCTCTGATACTGCCTTACTTTTCCTTCCAGAGACTAATAAGTCATCCACATATTGTAACAGTTGGGTTCCTGCCATAGGCTGAATTTCCTCTGGGACAGTTTCTAAAATCTAACCAAATAAATTTGGAGCTTCGGTAAAGCCTGTGGTAGTACCATTCAGCGGTACTGCTGTATTCTTCCAATTATAGGATTCTCCCATTCAAAAGCAAAGACGTCTCTCCTTTTGGAGTCTAGGGAGCATGCTCAAAATACATCTTTTAAGTTCACCACACTGAACCATTTATGTTCACAGGAAATTTTGCTAAGGAGAGTGTAGGGGTTGGAAATCACAGGATGTCAGGCCTGAAAAATCTGATTAATAACCCTTAGGTCTTGTACTAATCGATAGGTCCCATCAGACATCCTAACTGAAAGAACAGGGGTATTATATAGTGGCATACAGGGCTCCAGTAATCCACCCCAATGAGACCCACAATCACTGGCTGCAGGCCCCTTCTACCTTCAGTGGGAATGGGATATTGCCTTCTACAAATTATTTCCCCTGGCTGTTTCAATTTAACTTTTGATGGGGTAATGTTTAGTCTCCCTCTGTTCCCTTCTCTGACCCACACAAGAGAGTTGATTCTGTTCTCCTCCTCTTCCATTAAGAGGCCATTACCACCTTTATTTTTCCGCCTTCTATTTCTAGTCCCAGGCCAAGACTTATTATTATAAACCCAAGAGGTTTGTCCCTGTTTCTGGGACAAATAAAAGGACCATTCCACATCTTGCAATCCTAATTTAATTATTATATTTTTGAATATTGGAACCTGAGATCCTTCTCCCTTAACCCCCAATACAAGCAATTTTTCTATAGAGAGTTCCATGCCTTGGGGTTAATATGTCAAAGAGGAGCAGGCAGCTCCAATATCGATTAAAAATGTCACCTCTTCTTCTTTAGGTCCTACTCTAAAATTTATCAAGGGTTCCTGGTGGGATCTTGTTGAAGGGAACCCCTGACCCCCCTAACCATCATCAAAAGTCACGGGGGATTATTTTTTCTTCCTTTTTCCATTCAAGGCATTCTCTCTTGAAATGGTCATGTTTCCCACACTTGTACTTTGTGAGAAAATTTTGTAGTCAGGGTGGTTATCCCTTGGGAGCCCCCTTTTGTCCTTTGAGTGGGGTTTAAATTTTCCCCCTTTCCAATGGGGAAGATTTCAGTCTAATTTCTTTTCCATTACTTTTTCCACAGTGGACACCGTAATTTTTGCCTTTTGTTTCTGTTTTTCCTCCTCTCTCCTTACAAACACATTTTGGACCTCTCTTAGTAATTCCTCAGTTGGTTTTTCATTCCACCCGTCAAGTTGGTTTTTCATTCCACCGCAATTTCTTTGTAATGTCAGGGCAGCTTTTAGTTACAAAATTGACCTCTTAGAAGTCCTGTCCTACTGGGTCCTCTGGATCTAAACCAGAATATTTCCTCATGTAGTCCCTCAGCCTTTGCAAAAAGGTAGAAGGGGCCTCTTCTTTCTCCTGCTGAATTATAAAGGCCTTAGGAAATTTCTGAGATCTTGGGGTGGATTTCTTGATTCCTTTAATTATTAACTCCCTGAGATCCTGCATCTGAGCCCAAACTCTAGGGTCATTATTGTCCCAGTTGGGACCTAAATTTGGAAACTTTCGTTCCACAGGCAGGACACCCTTGTCCAGGAGGCTGTTGCCTTTCCCAGATAGACATTGTGGTCCTTCTAATCATTCCCTTTTCTTCCCCTGTAAATAGGATGTTCACTATGGACATCATCTCAGCCCAAGTGTAAAAGCTGCCCTAAGAAGTGATCGAGGCTGGGCTCAGTGGCTCAGCCTGTAATCCCAGCACTTTGGGAGGCCGAGGCGAATGGATTACCTGAGCCCGCGGGTTCGAGACGACCTGGGCAACTTGGTAAGACCTCATCCCTACAATAAATAAAAAATTAGCTGGGCTTGATAGCATGCACCTATAGTTCTGCCTACTTGGAAGACTGAGGTGGAAGGATCATGGAGCCCAGCAGGTCAAGGCTGCGATGGCCAGGAGCATGCCACTGCACTCCAGTCTGGGCGACAGAGAGAGATGCCAACTCAAAAAAAAAAAAAAGAATTGATCGAGTTGATATGCCAGCCCAAAGGAGTTCTCCAATAATGACTTCATTTCCTTTTGGAAACTTCTGACTTCGGTGCCCATCAGAGGAGCATTGTGAATCCAATGGGACCTCTCTGAGAGGAAACATTTAAGAAGTCTCAACAGGGACCTTTGAAAGGAGGGGAAAGTTTTCTAGGTCCTTCTTACATTGTTCTAATTTCTTCCTTAGATTTGGGTAGAGACTTACAGGGGCAGTAGGTTCAGAATTCTCATGGGATTCCAAGCCTTCTGACTGACATTGGCTTCCTTGTTCCCCATTTTGTGAGACGTAAGGGGGAACGACAAAAAAAGAGGTCCCAGTATTTTTTCTAAGACCTGTCCCCTTGGTCTTGAGAGGGAAACATGGAGCTTGCTCCTGACAGCCAGCAAAGAACATAATCTTTTCCTCCTGTGAGGATAAAGCCTTGTCATTGACATAGAGGACCAATGACTCTGAGCCAAACTGTGGCCAGAAAACTGAAGGTTTGTGAAATGGCTCCCTGGTCCAGATAAAACAGCAGTATTTAATCATCTTTCATTTTTCCTTGTTCTTTGTCCAAGGACTACTTCCCCACTGTTTTAACATCTCCCCTAATGATCTATTGGGGAGAATGCCGGGGAGAGTTCCCTCTCCATCTGCCTTCCTTGATTCCCTAGACCTAGAATTTTTGTTCCTCATTTTTGGTTAGGTAGATAACCTCAGTGCCTGAGTTTCCCTATGGACCCAACCTTTCATATTGGAGGTTTCTTGCACACTTAGGACCCACTTGGTCTGTCTCTGGCTGTTTCCCTCATGGGAGAACGGAACTGAGACTCTGCACTTGCTTCATATCTAGGATACATCTCAGTCACACACATTCAATCTCCAAAAATGCCCACACAAAAATGCGGACACAGAGACACAAGGTACAGCTGGAGTGAGACTTTGATGGTGGTCTTGCAAAACTAAGTGTCTGGTAGGCAGTCACACCCAGTACAGTCAGAGCAAGCAATTTATCCCCCTGATTCCTCATTGGTTTAGTACTATGGGATTACTATCCTCCCAGACATTCCTAAGTCTTTTTTTTTTTTTTGTAAGCAGGATTTATTTAGGGGACAGAAAAACTCCCACAGTGGGAGGGGACCCAAGGCGGGTAGCCCAATCCCTAAGTTTTATTTTTCCTTATAAGATTATCCCTAGTTCCTTTCTGGTTTAACTTTAGGGGGCTGGATTGAATAAGGTGGCATATTCCTTCTCCATTGGTGGGTTTGTGGAGCATTGGTCAGAACCTGATTGGTCTCTTGACCCCTTTGACCATTGGCTCTGTAGTAGGAAGACAGAGAAGTCATGACACCGAGACTATTAGAGGAAGTGGCAACTTTATTACGCCAGTGAACTCGACGGGCTAATGCTCCCAGGCCAAGCCCCCTAGAACTGGAGAAGAGGGGTCTTATACCTTTGTTTAGGTAAGGGAGGGGGGTCCTGTTGAGCGATTACACATTTTCTTTGGAATTTACAAAGTTGTGCTCTGCAAAATCAGATCTTTTAAAAAACAAATGGTCTCCAGGAAATGCAGGGCGAGTAGGAGCTGTAAACTGATAAGGAGAGCAGTCAGATAAGGTTGTGAATTAGGTACTCTTTTGCATTTCCATGAGAGCTGTCAGTCTTTGGCCATTTGGCTTTTTCTTTTTTTTTTTTTTTTGAATTGGAGTCTCTGTCGCCCAGACTGGAGTGCAGTGGCCGCTCCCGGCCACCGCAGCCTCGCCTGCGGGGCTCCAGCAATCCTTCCGCCTCAGCCTTCCGAGTAGCCAGAATTACAGGCATGCGCTACCATGCCCAGCTGATTTTTTTATTTATTGTAGAGATGAGGTCTCGCTGCCCAGGCGGGTCTCGAACCCGCGGGCTCAGGCAATCCACTCACCTCAGCCTCCCAAAGGCACGGGATTACAAGCTGAGCAAAACCAACCTGGCAGGTCTTTAGAGCTTGCTGCTTGACTTTCAAAAGGAAATACCTTTAACTGCTACCAGCCCCCTTTCTGCCACAGTTCTGACAGGCTTTCTTGGTGGGGACTGTCCAGGGGAGGGGATGTTTAGGTTACTCAATCTGCGCCCCCCCACACACACTTTTTTCTTGGTTGTCTTAGGCTTCTGTTTCCCCAGGGTAGCACATCGTCTCCTCCATCCTGTTTGTTCAGGGCCTTTCCAGGAACATGTACTTCCTGCAGTTGTCCTACCTGTAAGCCTGCTATGCAAGCTCTGAAAATGAACCATTGAAATGCTTATCTCACACTGTCAACCATTATATTCTTATGTTCTAGTCCTAGAAATTTCTCTTCTCCACCCCTAGACCATTTTACTTGTCTTGTGAAAAAGGCTTTGGATCCCCACAGTGGGTCGAGTCAAGGAACCTGGACGTTTTCATCCATCTTTATCTTGATTAATCTGCCTCAACAACGCTCCAGACAACTGTTGATCAGCTTTCTCATTGTAATTTTTGTTTCCTTAAAATTAGAAAAAAAAATTCCAACTGAGGATAAAAACAACACATTTGGTGCCCTTTAAGGTTGGGGGACTAGCAGGGGCTCCCTTCAGTTTACCTAACCTTGGATAGTGTTTTATTAAGGCCTTTGTTTTAACCCCATCTATTTACATTTATCTGTTCCATTTTTTAAAAAAATCACTTTCCTGTGCTGACAGCCTACCCATGAAAACATGCCTCTTGAAAAGCATCTCCTTCATCCCTCTCCAGAAAAGGAGAAGAGGAAACATAAAAAGAAGTGTCTGGTGCAGAGCCCCAGCTCCTACTTCATGGACATGAAATACATGAAATGCCCAGGATGCTATAAAGTCACCACGATCTTCAACCAGGCACAATCAGTAATTTTGTGTGTTGGTGGCTCCACTGTTCGCTGTCACCCTACAGCAGGAAAAGCAAGGCTCACAGAATGATGTTCCTTCAGAAGGAAGCAGCGCTAAAAGCACCCCAATCAAGATGAGTGAGAAACCATCCCAATAAATATTTTGGATTTAAAAAAAAAACCATCTAAAGATTTCCACCCAGGAGACAAGAGGATTGTCTGAACTCAGAGGTTTGAGACCAGCCTGGGTAAATGGCGAGACCTCGTCTCTACAATAAATCAAAAAATTAGCCAGGCATGGTGGCATATGCCTGTGGTTCCAGCTACTTGGAAGGCTGAGACGGAAGGAAGGCTGAGACGGAAGGATCACCTGCCCAGCTGGTTGAGGCTGTGGTGGCCGTGAGTGTGCCACTGCACTTCTGAACTTCTTCACCAAAAACACATCTTGCTATCTTTATATGCTCTGTATATAAAATTGATTCTTATATCTAGTAGCTTTAATTATAGTAGTTACTATTTTAACTCTTAGTAACTCTAATTTCCAGTGAAAAACCTAGGAAGTAAGTAATTTAAAACTGTTTTATATCAGTATTTATAGATGAAAGCCATTTCATAATCTTTTAGAAAGCTATTTCCTCAAGTGTCCTTTGTATTAACAGATGTAAATATATGCCGTTTTCTATGCCATACAAAAATAAGTTGACTAAATAGGTACACTTAAACTTATGTTTAATAATCAACGTTTCAGTATTTTAACTTACCTAAAAATGACTCAGATGCTATATGATCATCAATTACTTATGTTGATGAAAAGATGCCAAACTCTAAAATATTTTAAGATAGCTTATTCTTGAGTCAAACTTGAGGACTTAAGCCCAGGTACACCCATCCTCAAGAGAGAACAAGTGCCTACCGTGGCTGAATGGTGGCTTGATTATATATACTTTAGGAAAGTGGAAGTTATAAGAAAGTATAAATCAATGCATGTGATATTTTCATTGGTTTGGCCCAGGAAGGAGGGACATTTCCAAGTGAAGGCTTGCAGGTCATAAGCAGATTCAAAGATTTCTTGACTGGTAATACGTAGCTCTTTTTTTCGTTTTTTGAGTTGGAGTCTCACTCTGTTGCCCAGGCTGGGAGTGCAGTGGCACACTCACAGCCACCCCAGCATCAACCTGCTGGGCTCCAGCAATCCTTCCACCTCAGTCTTCCAAGTAGCTGGAACTACAAGTGCTCGCTACCACCCCTAGCTAATTTTTAAAAATTTATTGTAGAGATGAGGTCTCGCCAAGTTGTTCATGGGCTCAGGCAATCCTCTCACCTTGACCTCCCAAAGTGCTGTAATTACGGGTTTGAGTCACTGTGACTGGCATATGTAGTTCTTATCAAAAGATAAGAGGTTTTGCTGAGACTTAGGGTGATACTCTAGGTTTGTTGATATGTAGATGGAGTTAAGATGTGGCAGACTTCAGAGAAGATAGACAGATGTCCTACAAGGCCCTGGAAGTCCAGCAATCACAAGAGATGACTCTTTTGGGCCATAAAACACTTTGACTTCCCTCTTTGTTATATGATGCTATGCCAGAGTCAGGTGGGGAAACAATAGGGTAATAAAAATCTGTTTGGTGAGTCCTTATCAGACAGTGATTCCCCAGTCCTCTTAGTTAGGAATCTGGATAAGAGAAAAAAGATCAGTCTTAGTCTTCATCTCGTTTAACATAACATAATTTTAAGATTTTGAGCTATGACCAGGTGTGGTGACTCACACCTATAATCCAGGCACTTTGGGAGATGGAGGTAGGAGGATTGCTTGAAGCCAGGAGTTCAAGACCAGCCTGGTCAACATAGTAAGACCTCATCTCTACCAAAAAAAAATTTTTTAAATTAGCTTGAGAGGCTGAGGTGGAAGGATTCCCTGATCCTAGAAAGTTGAGTCTGCGGTGAGCCCTGATCATGCCACTGCACTCCTGCCTGGGCAACAGAGTGAGACCCTGCCTCAAAAGAGATTTTGAATTACTAAAAAGAATTTTGGAAATATGCTATGAGTACTCTCCTTAATGTCTTTGCTATTCATCCTAGATCTCAAGTAACCGTGCGGTACCCAAGGATGTCTATGAAGGACAGAGCCCATCTAAATCCTGATACATCAAGTATAGAGCTCAGGACAGTGCTATGACGATAATGTCTGACCCTTCCTAGCATAGCCAGGAGGCACATTTAGGTCAGAGAACTCCATATGTCTCCAGGCCTTACCATGGCCATTTGTTTAGAACCAAAAATTAAATGACTTTAAGACGTGAGTGCACAGAAAATCAAACAAGTATCAAAAATATCATAGAAGCAACAGTTTTATAACCTTAAAACATCTAGTAGAGATAGCCTAAACTTATCTTACTAGTATATCTAGGATAAAAACGTCTGAACTATACTTAATTCTGATAATACTGAAGACATTCTTATTTTATTTTACCAACAATTTTTAAACTAGTTGTATTTGCTAAAGATTACTAAAGTCACAGAAACTAAAAGGTATTTGAATTCATTTCTATTTTTCCTGATAAAATATTTGATTTAAGCACTTACTTTTCCTTTTTTTTCTTTTCTTTTTTACTGCAGCTTCATCTACTTTTTCTTTAAGGCAATTAATTAGAGCTCTTTCATATATTTTGGTAATGAAATATGACATATTCATGACACATATAAACATGCATACATACACACAGTCAGAAGCAGATCTTATAGCTTTTTAAGTTCCCTCTTTTGCCAGTTTTCAAGTAGTTCCTCTCCTCACTTTATCAATCTCTCCATTACCTGTTCAACTGCTCTAAACAATTGTTAGCTAGACAACTTTAAATTTACACTTGCAAAGACCTATGGCTCTTAGGTGAAAATTTATGTCTCAAAGGCTCACAGAGCTTAGATCTAAATACCATGATTTGCTGAGACAAAAGGTATAGAAAAAGGACCAATTAAGAAAGCATACTCAGGACGAGTACCTTAAACAAAGGTACCTTGTTATATAAACTTTAAGCATATCAGATATGTTCTTACAAATGAAGATCTCCTTTACAAATGTAAATTTCCTTTACAATGAGTTTCAAAATAGCCAGATGAATGCCAGAAAGTAGTATTTTGGAGACTGATTTAATTTGATAGGTGGTCTTTTCAACTTAGCTATTTTTCTTAATTAGATTACTGGCTTCAGGGTGGAGCTCTTTGATGAAAAGGGCAAGGAAAGTATTTGTAGTTTCCAGGGCCTAATATTTGCACATGTAAAGGCCAGGACTAGCTGGGAGACAGAACATGTAGATCCCCCAAAATTAAGAATTTTATTTTTACACTGAATCCTGGGACCCCTAAGAGAGAGAAATGCCAGGAGACTGGATAGTGCAGTGCTTCCACAGTGCACCTCACTGCAAGGACACTCCCCCAAGGCGGCAGGGCAAACCAATGCCCATCAGCCAACTCTGTGATCAGCCCAACCCCCATGGGAGTCTTATTCCTCATTGGCAAGTGTTTCCATAACCTCCACATGACCAAACCATGCTTTTCTTATCTAGATCCATGGTAATAACCACTGATTTTAAATGCTTTCAGCCACCTCTAAAACTGCAACCCTTGCCAGTGACCTGTCAGCCACTGTGAGCTCAAAGGTCATGTTCTCTCATTGTACAAAGTAACCTCTGGTACCCCTCAGAAGCCAAAGAGATCACAGAACCCAATGCAAAAGAGCAAAGCTTTAGATCTGATAGAAAACTTCCCACAACTCTTGGGACTCCACAAAGAAGGCAGAAACTCCTCCTCCAAAAATGTGTGACACATTTTTCTGTATTCTTTAGGAGGTCTTGGGACCTCCAGAAGTCTTCCCTAGATTTTTTTCATGTGGTATGAAAAATGTCAAAAGGAAGAAGGAGCAGAAGAGGAAGGAAAAGGAAAAACAAGTCTTAGAGGCAAAAATCATGCTAACAAGAAAAGCACCAAACAGAGGTTTCAAACATAAAATATTCTTAAAAGGATGTTTCAGATGACTGAAAAAAAAAAATTTTTTTTCCCAGAAACAGCATTTCAAAGAGGAAAAAAGCAGAGAGGCCTTTAAAATAATTATAACCTGAATATCAGCTTTTAATTAAGCTGACTTCTGACCATAGAACTCTTTCTTTCTTTCTCTCTCTCTCTCTCTCTCTCTCTCTCTCTCTCTCTCTCTTTGCATTGCTCTAGAGGAATACATGGAACTTAAACTTAAAAAAATTTTTTTTTCTCTAATTGTAAGTTCTCTTCAAGCTGTTTTACTTTCGCTTCTGCTACTAGCTGGGCTTCTGTCACCAAACGGGCAGCCCACAGCAGTGACCATCCTGCTGTGCAGTAAATGTTCTCACTACAAAAAGAAATGATAACTATGCGAGGTGATAGATGGCTTCATTAGCTTTATTATGGCAATATTTCACAGTGAATACATGTGTCAAGACTTTATATTGCATGCCTTAAATATATACAATTTTTATTTGTCAATTATACATCATTAAAGCTGGGGACAATAAACCTTTAAACACTGAGCAGATTTTAAAACTTTACAATGAATTTAATGGACACAAATATGATTTAAATTTTACTTTTCAAAAATAACATTTACTGCTGGAGACAGTGACTTAACCTCAATACGACTGAGAGTTCTGATGCCCCTTTTAGTAATTATAATTTCCTACAAGAGTATTTCTCTGCTATAAGGGGATTTAAGAAGCTCAGGTGGGTAAGAGGGACTATGGTAGTTGAACAAACTCCATTCATAACTCAGTGACTTACCACACTGAGGGAGAAGTGTAGGCAAATGGAAGATTTAAACTTAATGAACATCCTCTCTCATAATCATTTTCTCTGGTCACAAGACATATACTTTCAATGGAGGGGTGCCTCACATAAGTTTTTTAGTTTCTTCATCTGGTTTTGGAAGAAAAAAATATATTTTCTTTGCCTAGATCAGGAAGTCTCCGCTATTAATTTTAATTCAAATAATGGTCCAGAGATTTAAAGCCTATGAATTCCAGAAACTCTATGAGGTGTGATATCTCTAGAATTTGTTTGGGTTTACCCTCTTTTTTTTTTTGCCTTTGCTAGCAATTTCGGTGACTGTCTTCTCTTAAGTAGGGATATTTTTTTTTCTAAATCATTTTGGCATCCCTTGTTGTCTCATCATACATATATCAATGAATTTAGTTCTTAGCTTCTCTACAAATAATTTCAGTATCACTTGAACCTTTCTTCTCTGATATTATCACATTCTTTGATCTGTTTTATCTTACAGAGCTACTATTTGCATATTTAAGTTGGAGTTAACACCCCTGGGACATGGTTGTTATGTGTTCTAATGTCATATTAATGAGGAGAGCCACTACTGCTTTTCATGATTGCTGTGATGTTTTGGTTGCTTACAAATACTGCTCTGCACACACCCACATTCCTTGGAATTACAAGACTGTGCTGCCCCTCTCTGGAACAGAACAAGTCACTGACCCCACGGTTGTATTCACATTGTTAGGAAAATGGATTGTTAATAATTTCTGTGATCAGTAATTAAAGTTGGAAACACAATTTTAAGCCGGTGTGGTGGCTCATGCCTATAATTCCAGCACTTTTGGAGGCCGAGGTAAGAGGATTGTCTGAGCCCATGGGTTCGAAACCAGCCTGGGGAACTTGGTGAGACCTCATCTCTACAATAAATCAAAAAATTAGCTGGGCGTGGTGGTGCATCCCTGTAGTTCCAGCCACTTGGAAGGCTGAGGCGGAAGGATTGCCTGAGCCCAGCAGGTCGAGACTGCGGTGGCTGTGAGCATTCCACTGCACTCCAGCCTAGGCAACAGAGTGAGACTCCAACTCAAAAAACAAAAAAAGAAAAAAAGAAAGAAATACAATTTTAATAATCTTGTAGCCATAACCAGTACACTCTTTTGTTTTGTGGTACCCATCGACTATTGATTTATCACAATGAATAATGTTTTATTTTGTAGTAACCTCTGCTAGCTCCCTTGCTTAGAGTTAATAATAAGTGAAAATTACAGGTAACGGGTACCAAGAATATGCAACAATGAGTGTTATTAACGAAACATAATTATAATTCAAATCTTATAGAATGCTTTGTAAGTTATGTAGTTTGCTGTTAATAGCAAACTCGGATGCTTAAGCTATAAATACAGACTGTAAAAATGCTAGGAACTGAGCTGGCCTTGGTATCTGCACTGGTTGTCTACTTGAATTATGAATTCAAAAATAAACTACTTTCCTTGCAGTTCCCTGCCTCTCAGGTTTCATTGACGAGTGAGAGAGTAGTCGTGTGTTCCACGGACCATGTCATTATGAATCTTAATTACAGACCTGCCCTTGGACTTGTGGGAGACAAATGGTAACGAGGAGGATAACTTTTTAAAGACTACCAGAAATTGGAATGTTGACATAAACAGAGGAACAACATGGACTTTCCTACCACATTTTAGAAGAGTCCGTCCTTAAAGAGAGCTGAGGGAATTTATTTAAGCCAAAGTGAAAGTGTATTAGCAACAGTACCTAGACACAGGGTCCTGGCTACCACTTTAAGGTATGATGCCCTTCAGGTTGAGGACATAAGAGAGATACCCGCAAATGTAGGAGGGCTTAGTTCGATCCCCAAGGCAGAGAGCCATTTTGCAGTAGGAACATCTGCAATGGAATCAAACATGGAAGGAAGCAATTCAAGTAGAATCTGGATGACAGGTTTTTTCCCCGTTTAATTTATGAACCGTCTTATACTATAGCAGCCTGAGTCCATTATAGTCATATTCAAAGGCAGTTGCAGAGAAAGCCTTCTGCAGTTACAGAAATTTGTATATGAGATGAAACAGAAACTGATTGTAAAAGGGGACAATGGGAAGAGAAGAAAAGAAAGACTTACAGTTTAAGAATTTAACTTGGAATTATTATAGACAGAGTGATAGCTCTCTTTCACGAGGAAGAAAATAGAAAAAAGAGGAATGATAGAGGACACAGAAGGTGGAAGGTTTAGAGATTTACAACTAGAGCAATGGCAATAAGAGTAGCAGGGCTGGATACTTTAGGATGAGTCTGGCTGTTACACACACAAAAAAAAACCAAATAAAAATTTCTCAACAATAAGGAATATTTATTGCCTTGTTTACCCACAAGTCCTGAGATGTGTCGGGCTCCTTGGGGCCACTAGGTGGTTAAAACAGGGTCAAGAGTCACATATAAACCTGGAAATGTCCCCAAGGAGGAGAGTAGTTTTCTCTTCTAAGGCCTATTTTTAAGAGTAAGGCCATATCGCCCAGAATCGTTCCCTCTAGCAGATCTTCCCTCATGTCTCATTGGGCAGAATCAGGCCACATATCCATTTCTAAAATCAATTACTAGTAGGAGATGGAATTACCATGATTAATCTATCTAGTCAATATGTACTCCTAAACTGAGAATAAGGTGACCTTCCTTGAATAAAATGGAGTTCCGATAGCAAGAACAATAAGAGAAAGATGCTGTTTAGACAAATTGCCGTGCCAAGTTTTAAGAATTTCATCAGGACCTTAATGAAAGTGTAGAACATATTCGCAATTCTCAATCTCAGCACTAATGACACTTGGGCTGGAGGACTCTTTGTTGTGGGAGCTGTCTTGTGCATTGTTAGAAGTATCCCCAAAGTCGGGCACCGTGGCTTATGCCTATAATCCCAACACTTTGGGAGGCCGAGGTGAGAGAATTGTCTGAGCCCATAGCTTTGAGACCAGCCTGGGCGACGTGGTGAGACCTCACCTCTACAATAAATTAAAAGATTGGCTGGGCGTGGTGGCGCATGCCTGTAGTTCCACCTACTTGGAAGGCTGAGGCAGAGGATCATCTGAGCCCAGCAGGTTGAGGCTGCGGTGGCCGTGAGCATGCCACTGCCCTCCAGCCTGGAAGACAGAGTGAGACCCCAACTCAAAAAAAAAAAAAAAAAAAAGGCATTCTTGGTCTCTACTTACTAGATGCCAACAGCACTGGCTAGTGGTGACAACCAAAAATGCCTCCAGACATTTCCAATGTCACTCAGGTTGAAAATCACTGAATTAGACTAAGAGGACTGCCGAGTTATCCTTCAATTGCTGTATGGTGTTTTTATGTACTTAAATGAATTTAGCAAATTATGAAATAGGAAAAATAAAAAATATCTATGTCACAAATTGCTTAAGAATTAAATGGAGCCAGACACGGTGGCTCATGCCTGTAATCCCAGCACTTTGGGAGGTGGAGGCTAGAGGATTGCCTGAGCCCAGGTGCTTGAGATAAACCTGGGCAACTTGGAGAGACTTCATCTCTACAGTAAATTAAAAAAAAAAAAATAGCCAGGCGTGGTGGCACACGCCTGTAGTTCAAGGTACTTGGAAAGCTGAGACGGAAGGATCACCTGAGCCCAGGAGGTTGAGGCTGCATTGGTCGTGAATGTGCCACTGCACTCCATCCTGGGGAACATAGTGAGACTCCAATTAAAAACAAATAAGAATTAAATGGAAATTTTTTTTTTTTGATTTGTAGTCTCACTCTGTCGCCCAGACTGGAGTGCAGTGGCCGCTTCCGGCCACCGCAGCCTCGCCTGCTGGGCTCCACGATCCTTCCGCCTCAGCCTTCCGAGTAGCCAGAATTACAGGCATGCGCTACCACGCCGGGCTGATTTTTTTATTTATTGTAGAGACGAGGTCTCGCTGCCCAGGCGGGTCTCGAACCCCGGGGGCTCAAGCAATCCACTCACCTCAGCATCCCAAAGGCGCGGGATTACAGGCTGAGCCACCGAGCCCGCTATGGAAATTTATGATAATGCTTGTAAACTCTAAAGTCACATAAAATATTATTTTTTATTATTACTGATTTTTAAAATTTCCTTTAATAAACTTCCTTTTTCTTAAAATGATCTTAAAAAGCTAGGACAGTCAGATGTTTCTTAATGTAGTGGTGCAGCTTTCCTCCCTGCTGGTTATTTATGTATATAACATTACTATCTTTCTAACCTTCCCAGAGGAGATTGAAAAGATATTAAGAGCTTCAAGAATTAATCACTTGTCTTAGATTTTAATGCAGCAGCAATACAAAGAAGTAGCAAAGTCAGATGCATTAATAATAAGTAAAGTGTCCTCAGAAAATATTGAATGGAGATAGTTTAAAATCCTATTATAAAGCATCTTTTTCTGAACTGAAAATTTGGTCTGTCTTCATCACCTACTGTCATGCTCTCTGTGTTTGGTTGGTGGTTTTGTAGAGGAACCATTTTGTATTTGGTGGTGTTTTTATGTGTTCATTCGCAATTTGGTCATTGTATTTCAAGTCTTTGAAGGTTCAGATGAGAAAGATGTTCAAGATCTGATTACCCTCAAGACATTTATTCAGAATTTTAATTACAATTTATAATTTTTCCTTTAAAATTTCTATAGAGTGTTGATGTTTTTCAATTGCTACACATCTATGAAAAATGTCTAAGGGCAGGTGTAGTGGCTCACACCTGTAATCCCAATGCTTGAAGAACAGCTTGGGCAATTTAGCAAGACCCTGTTTTACAGTGGCATGTGCCTGTAGTCCTAGCTACTCCGGAGGCTGAGGAGAGAGGATCACTTGAGCCCAGGAGTTCAAGGCTGCATTGAGCTATGATTGTGCCACTGTACTCCATCCAACCTGAGTGATCCTATCCCTAAAAATAAAATAAAATAAATTCTAAACGTTTTCTATAAATTAATTGTTAGATTTATCATGTACTCATAAGACAGATTTGGCCTGTATGTGTCCATATAAGTGCACATTTTGGAATGTGTCAGTTCTACAAGTCATCAGGTTTTTAAAAAATTTAACACTAAGCATTTTAAATGAATATACGTGTGTGTTTATGTGTGTGTGTGTGTTTGTGTGTATAAACAGTGAGTCAGAAAGATCTGGTTTTTCAGGTAGAATGCAGAGAGAATTTCCATGCGAGTGAACCTGGGCTTGTGGGCTGAGTGTAGCTGATCCCAGTTCATTTATACCTAGAGAAAAGTTTAGGAGAACATAGCACAATGTTTCAGAATCTAATAGTGGGATTGTATGTGGCTTTAAAATTTCTTCTTTATGCATTTATGCAGTTTCCAGCTTTGTAATCATATACTCAAGGGACGTTTTGAATCAGAAAAAAATAAAAATAACTCTAACAGTCAGCCCTCATGTATTTACACACATTGTTGGAAAGCAGGAAGCATGCAGTGTTCTCTGGTGATGAGTCACAGTCTCTGCCAAGGCAGCACAATTTTCACCCTTTGTCCAGCTAGTACAGGTGTTAAGGGGGCCTAGAGATTGCCTGATGGAGGATGTCAGAAGTTACTTCTACAGAACATGGAACCAGTCGTGCTGCCCACAAACGAGGACTGGATTTTAAAAAATATTGTACATATACGCGATGGAATATTACGCAGCCATAAAGAAGAACAAAATCATGAACTTCACAGCAACTTGGATGGACTTAGAGTCTCTAATACTGAGTGATCTTTCACAGAAGCAAAGAACTGAGTATCACATGTTCTCACTCTTAAGCGGACCTTGAACAATTATCATAATACTATAAGAAAAGGATTGGCAGTAGCAGGACACTGCCAGGAGGGGGGCAGGGAAGTGGAATTGGCAGTGGTGGAAATCTCTCTGGGGAAGGGGGAGGCACACCTCATCAACAAGGGTACCTGCATAATGAATATTTGTAAACTTAATCCTGAATTGTACCCCACACCTTTAAAATAAAGAAATTCAAAGGGAAAAAAAAGAACATATAGAAGTTACTTCTGAGGAAATCTAATGACCAGGTACATTATAGAGTCACTGTCTGATCTTCGAATGAGGCTCTTTATTTGAGTGCTCTATTCAGGGACCGCAGTTCCAGAAACACTGTGGTCTATACCTTCTTCACTTTCGCTGACCAGAGATACCTATTACCTATGCCCTTAGAGATTAATGTAGTGACCTGCTAACTTGAAACATAGATCTTAGAAGTCCCTAGACACAGGGATTGTGTATACATGACCAGAGCACAGTTTGAAGCTAGGCATAGTCTTCAGTGTCCACAGGATGTGTCCTCTGTGGAGGCTATTCATTTTGAGATGGACCTCTGGCACTTTCCAGAGAGGAAGCTCCCCACCTTGACCATCAAACAGAGACTTGACCATTTTTATCCATGCCTCAAACTGCTAGCAATCTGGAACTTATATCAGTGGGAAGAAGATCTAATCTCCACTCCATCTGAAAACACACAGGCCTCTATCTACTAGAAACTAGCACAATTAGCCAGGCACGGTGCCTCATGCCTGTTATCCCAGCACTTTGGGAGGCAGAGGTGAGAGGACTGCCTGAGCCCACGAGTTCAAGACCAGCCTGGGCAATATGGTGAGACCTTGTATCTAAAAAAAAATCAAAAAATTGACCAGCCCTCTTTGGGTCCCCTCCCGCTGCAGAAGCCTTTCTGTCTTCTTAATAAATCTTACTTTCTCACCAAAAAAAAAAATTAACTGGACATGGTGGCACACATCTGTAGTTCCAGCTACTTGAAAGGCTAAGGCGGAAAGATCACCTGAGCCCAGCTGATCGACGCTGGGGTGGTCGTGAGCGTGCCACTGCACTCCAGCCTGGACGACGGAGTAAGACTGACTCAAAAAAAAAGAAAAAAGAAAAAAGAAAGAAAAGAAATTACTCCCATGAAGCTCCTGAGAGAAGACAAGGAATACAACCAGAGGAAACATACACCCCTGCTGGCTCTACCTTGAGTCTTCTGTTTCCTGCTCAAGAACCGTGCCTTATATTTTGTCTATAGGGCCATTAAAATCTCTGTATGTCCCACGCCTTGGGAAGCTGAGGTGAGTGAATTGCCTGAGCCCTGGGGTTCGAGACCTGCCTGGGCAACTTGATAAGACCTCATCTCTACCGTAAATCAAAAAACTAGCCGGGTGTGGTAGTACGCACCTGTAGTTCCAACTACTTGGAAGGCTGAGGTGGAAGGATCGTTGGAGCCCAGCAGGTCAAGGCTGCGGTGGTCGGGAGCAGCCACTGCACTCCAGTCTGGGCAACAGAGTGAGACTCCACCTCCAAAAAACAAACAAACAAAATCTCTGTGTGGAGATAGCAGGTCTTCATCCTCACCAGTGGATTCAAGGAATATGACTCGATCCTACTGCTAAACATCAGGGTCAGAGGAAAATATGAAAAATCCTGATTGGCGTCATAGTTAGAAATCATATACCTGACGAAAAATATTTCAATCACTGATAGAAGGATCGTCTGTTTAAGGATTTAGTTCTGTAAGTTTGGGGAAGGTATCTGAAATTATTTTCTCTTTTTATCTTCCTGTAATTGTATGAGACTGCGTTGTCCAATAAAATCAAAACATAATCTGATTCCAGGTTTCTTCGATACTGCCCAGAGGGATATAAAATGGAAAATATTTTTCTCATCTTCTGATAATTACCTCCTGGCTGAGCTTTCTGCACGTGAGACCAAGCAAATGGAGAATGTGTCGGCCCTGCACAGAGCATAATCTATACTTCACATTTTACTTCCTAATTGCAAAAATTTATTTCCTTATCTTTATTGTTAACAACTTAGAATTTGCAACTCTCTTTCACTGAGCTACTAAACCCTTTATTATTATCATTATTATTGAGAATACAGAAGTATTTTTACTCTCCATTATCATATGGAGAAATAAGCATCAGATAATAATAAAGTGGTGAGGTTTTCTACCTCCAAATCTAAACCCAGTCCACTTGGCTGCTATAACTTCTCTATTTCCTGAAAAACAAGATTTGTGGAATCATCAGGGCTAATGACCATATGTCCAAATAACATCTTCAGTAAGAGAAAAATAATTAGCCCCATCTAGAATTTCTCTGTCTAACCTTTTATTCCCATGGCTTCTTGTTCACTTATGTAAGAGTTTCTAATTCAATTACATGCTAACTCCTGGAAAATCTTAGGAATGGCATTCTTTCTTGTAAAATGCAAAAATCTCAATAGGAAACATTTTATATAAAAAAACTTCACAGGCTTTATTAAACTAAAAACGAGTTATTGAAAATCAAAGGTAATCTATAAATCATTGTCCTCGTGTTTGTAGACATATTCAATTTAGTCAGCATTTAGCTGTCATAGAGGTCAGAAATGCCCACTTGGGCCTCATTTTTATTTTATTTTATTTTATTATAGCAATGTGAGGTACAAGTGAGAATTAACTACATAAGTAGGCTTCTTGCAGGTGAAGTTTGGGCTTCCAACTGGCCCTCACCTTCCCTAGTATTGGACCAGGTACCCTCTGTTGTCACATTGGGCCTGACCTTAATAAAGGATTTCATACCAATGTGGAAGCCTTTAATATTTGATCAATAGAGTTTTTTATTACATTTTATTATACAGGGTATTGGCATATTTATTATCTACCTACTTTCTATCTCTATATATAATCTATTTATTTTTGATTCTTGAAGTATGGCCACTGGATGCCAGAGCCAGTTTGCTTTCTTTTCCAAGTTCTGGCCTCCTGCATCGGTATTTCTCATGCCATTTCCACAGCAATATCCCTAACAGGTCCGAGAGAGCAGCTGCTCATGGCTTCTAGGTTCACCACTGAAATAGGAAAGCAGCTGAGAAAAATAAGTTGTCAAAATCCTTAGTGAAGCTTTATGTGTGGGCCAGTAAACATGAAAATGAATGTCTTGGAGGTAATGAAAAAAACACTATCCTCTCCCAGTCCATAGATGATCCCTATGATGGTGTTACAGTGAGAGGAGCAGCAATTTCAATATTCTAGACCGTGTCCAAAGCTGGCCCAGGACCTCATCAGTGAAATCTTTCTCCTCTGAAATGGTGCCCTAAGTGGGACATATAGCCCAAAGACACACACACTTTCACATGTGAGTGAATAGGACAAGTTCTGAAGCATTTAATTACAGTCAAAACAATAGCCAGGAGGGGCAAGTTACCTTTCTGCACCTCCATTTCTTCCTCTGTATGATGAGATTAACACCGACTTACTCATCGGGCTCTCATGAGAACTGAATTAAATCAAAGCCCATATATTTGACTGTAAAATACCAATAGTTGCAAAAATGAAAGGTGTCCCTAAACAACCACCTAAGAATTCCATGAAGTTGCTTCTAAACTTCACAGTCATTCTGCTGTGGGAAAAGAGTATGATCAGCCTGCATTACTTACTCTGAAGTAAAGAAACAGAGAGAGAAAGGAAAGAAACAGCCACATTAAAAGCAAATAAACAAAAAACTTCCACCTACAAAAACTGATCAATGTTTCTCATAATCATTTCCCCTTTCCTCTTGAGATGTTGATGCCTGAGGCAGAAAAATATGTCTTTAGTATGTCCCTGCCAGCAATGAAGATTTGGTCAGCTCTACTCTGTGCTGTTTTTATTATAAAATATTAAGGGTTTGGGGTATCATTTTAATCATTATATTTGCTTTCTCAAACTACCCAGTTATCAGATACGCCTCCCCTAGAGAGAGTATTGTTCTACTTTCCCATCTTGCACTGCTTCCCAAATGAGGGTTGCTGACACCAGCTACCCTACAGGAATGATTAAAGGAGATTAGAAACATAAAGTAGCTAGCACAGTGCCTGATCAATAAATGTTATTATGAGAAGAGGGGAGGGAAAAAGTCAGAAAAAATAATAAAGTGAATACAATTGCTGCCATAAAATGTGTTTTTCAAGGTTGGAATCCTCAAAGAGTCCCTAATTCTACCTAAGGAAACAAACTACAGCAAATTCTCTGAAAATTCTGATAAGTGAATAATGCATTTTATTTTGGGGAGTAAATATTTCTTACTGAGATCTCTAAGTAAGGGACACCTTCTACGGGGCTGTAATAAGAAAAAAAGGAAAACACTGATTTTTTAAAAAAAATATGTACATTTATTAGGCATCAATTAAAAAGTTAATTTTAAAAATGATAGCTCAAATAAACTGGGAAAAACACAATGATTCTTTTTACCTTATAAAATCAACCTTTTTTGAGTAAAAGTTGAGTCAAAAATTTGAAAAACTGTGACCAAGACTGATTCATCTATAAATCTACTCTCTGCCTTCCTCAACTCACACTGGACTGTCTTGAAACAAATGATTGTTTCTTAAATTAAAGCAAAGAAACCTTACCTTGATAAAAGTGAAAGAAAATATTTTTCCATTAGTATTCAGCAATAACTGGAGAAAGTCAAAGTTGACACAAAGCTGCTTAATGGACTGACTCCAGAAGGTGGGCTTGGGCGGACAACAGAAGACGAAATGTTGCTATCTTACAGTTCTTATTATGTGTTCAGGGACATGTCAAATTGTTTACTTATGAAATAATTTACATACAGACTGCCTATTAATATGTTATATATCATTTCATCTATTTATAATATTCTGTTTGGGTGCAAAAAGTTAAGCTACATTAATTTCTAGAACTGGTATAAATTATGTAGAGATGAATTTAATTTTTTTTTAAGAAGAGTATGTAACTCTTTAAAAACTGGAACGACGAAATAATAATGATGATTCACGGGGCATAAAAGTGTATGTTTCTGTGTGTGTAATTAAAATACAAGACTACAACAGCATAAAAATTGGGAGGGAATTAATTAAATAAAAGTAGCAATTGATAGTAAGTTTTCTTAAAGTGAGGGATATGCTGCAACCTCTAAAGTAATCACTGAAAGGATAATACAATAGGGAAAACTACCAAACAAATGAAGAAAAAAGAGAAATAATGAAAAATATTGAACTCTTCTAAAACAAAGCAAAAGTGAATCAAGTAAATATAGGAAAATAAGAATATGATGATGAATATAAAACTAAAAATATCAGTAATTTAAAAATTGACAAAATAAATATCATCAAATTGGATTTTTCAAAAACAACTATATGCTATTTACAGATGTTTAGTGATGTCACTAAACACAAGGAAACAGAAAGCTTGTAAGGAAAAGAGCAGAAACACTAACAAAAGAAATGAAAGGTTGTATAACTTTACTAGTATCGTACGGGCTAGCCATTAAAGCAAAAATCATCATGAGAATTAAGAAGAGAACTTCAAAATGATATAAAGATTAGTTCACAAGGAATTATAAAATCCTAAATTTACAATTATATTATAAAATATCTTCAATATAAATAAAGGAGAAGTACAAGAAGAAGTAGACAAGTCAATTATTATAATGGGAAAGTTTAATGTCCATATTCTAGTAGCTAATAGAACAAATGCACAAAAAAAATTAGTAAAAATAAAAAATATTTTAAGAACATGGCTAAAAAAATTGACCTTCTTGGACATATATAGAAAACTTCACCCAACAGCTTCAAAATACACGTTTCCAAACACATATAGAATGTTTACCAAAGCTGATCATATATTGAACTGTAAAGCAAATGTTATCCAATGCCAAAGGGTTGAAATCATAGACTATGTACTCTGACTACAAGGTGATTAAAAGTAGAAACCAATAACAAAAGGAGAACTAAAACTTTCCAATTGTTTGGAAATTTAAAAATACATGTATAACTAAGCCAAGGATCAAATAAGAAATTATGATGGAAAATAGAAAATATTTTGAAACAAAGTATAGCAAAAAAATAACATATCAAAATTTTGGGGATACAGCCCAAGGCATTCTTAGAGGAATATTTATATGCATTTAAAGAATGTTAGGCATACATTTTAAAAAGTAGAAAGGATGATCTACTCTTTCTCAAGATCCATCTCAAGAAATTAGCAAGAAAGTTGTAAATTAAACCCAAGGAATTTTAAAAGAAGAAAGGAAGAAATAAAGATATTAGCAGAAATTATAGGGAAAAAAATATATATACAACTAAAATTTGTTTCTTGAAAGACTAATAAAATGGATAAACTCCTGGGGAGACCAATCAAATGAGAAAGCAAGAGACAGAACACAAAGATCAACAGTATTAGAGATGAAAAAGAGCACACTTGCATAGACTGAAAACATTACCAAAAAAATTACAGTATATGATAAATATTATGCCAATAAATTTGAACATTTTGGTAACAATAACAAATTCCAGAAAAAATACAATGCACAAAACTGACACAAGAAAAAGAGAAATTCTGAATAATCCTAACACCATTCAAGGAATGGAATCTATAATTTGAAGCAGTAATACAAAACAATTACTAGCCCAGTTGGCTTCACTAGTGAATCTCACTATCTAGGGGAAAATAGCACAAATCTTTTTATAAACCTTTCCAGAGAAGAGAAGAAATAAGAACTCTTCTAATTTATTTTATAAAGTTAATTTAATATTAATGCAAAAACTTGATAAGAACATTGCTAGAAGGAAAATTAAAAAAAAAATTTAAAAAGAAAAATTTCACTGAACTTAATGTGCAAGAAAATCGGAAACATTTCAGTATTTTTTTTTTTTTTTTTTTTTAATTTTATTTGAGTTGGAGTCTCACTCAGTCACCCAGACTGGAGTGCAGTGGCCACTTCCGACCACCGCAGTCTCGACCTGCTGGACTCCGGCGATCCTTCTGCCTCAGCCTTCCAAGTAGCTGGAATTACAGCCGTGCGCTACCATGCCCAGCTAATTTTTTAAATTTATTGTAGAGATGAGGTCTCGCCAAGTTGCCCAGGCGGGTCTCGAACCCGCGGGCTCAGGCAATCCACTCACCTCAGCCTTCCACGGCACGGGATTACAGGCTGAGCCACCGAACCCAGCATATTTCAATATTTAAATGTTCAACAGCATCTAGAAAACATAGCTCACAACCAAGTTGAACTTATTCCAGGGATTTGAGGTACATTTACTACTAAAAAGTCACTACAGGTGATAAAATGTTATAAAATGTTGCACAAAGACACAAAGATAAATGAATGCATGCAAAAACTGATGGAATCCAGGTAAGATCTATAGTATAGGTGATTGTGTCAATCAGTTTCCTCATTTTAATAGTGCACTATATTGATGCAAGATGCCACCAACAGAAGAAACCAGGTGATGATATTAAGGAAGCTTTCTACTGTTTTGTAACTTCTTAAAATATTCTAATTATTTCAAAAAATGCTAAAAATAAATAAATTTGTCATATTAACAAAATAAAACAAATTATGTAATCTTTTTTTATTGTAAAGATGTGGGGTACAATTCAGGATTAGGTATACAAGTGGTCATCATACAGGTAAAGTTTGGGCCTCCCTTTGGTACCCACTTTTTGTAATTTGAGATCAGGTACCCTGATTGATGTTGTGTCCCCCACCCACCCTCCCACCCTGGCAGTATCCCGCTACTGCCAATACCTTTCTTATAGTATTATTGTAAATGTTCAGGGTCCGCTTATGAGTGAGAACATATGGTACTGTGTTCTTTGTTTCTGTGATAGATCACTGAGCATGATAGACTATAAATTCATCCAAGTTGCTGCCAAGTCCATATGTTTGTCATTCTTTATGGCTAAATAATATGCCATTGTGTATATGTACCACATTTTAAAAAAAATCTAATCAGTGTCAATGGGCAGCATAGTTGTTTCCATGTTTTTGCTATAGTGAATAGTGCTGCAACAAACATGCATGTGCAGTATCTTTTTGTAGAATGATTTCAGTTCCTCTGGGAATATTCCCAGTAGGGGAATTACTGGGTCATATGGAAGGTCAATATCTAGTTTTTTTAGAAATCGCCACACTGTTTTCCAAAGAGGTTGCACTAGTTTGCATTCCCACCAGCTGTGTAAAAGTGTTCCTTTTTCTCCACATCTTCGACGGTATCTGTTGTTTGCTTTATTAATAATGGCCATTCTTACTGAGGTTAGGTGGTATCGCAATGTGGTTTTGATTTCATTTCTCTGATGATGAGTGAGGCTGAGCACTTTTTCAGGTGTCTGTTGACTGCCTGCATATCTTCTTTTGAGAAGTGTCTATTCATGTCTTTTGCACATTTTTTAATGGGGCTGTTTATTTTTTTCCTTTTGGCATGTTTGAGTTACTTGTAGATTCTGGATATTAGGCCTTTGTCAGACATACAGTTGGCAAATAATTTTTTCCATTCTGTGGGCTCTCCCTGCTCTCTTGATGGTTTCTTTTGTTTTGCAGAAGCTTTTCAGTTTGATAAGGTCCCACTTGTCTACCTTATCTCTTATGGCAGGAGCACTTGGGGTTTTGACCAGGAATGGGTTGCCAGTTCCAATTTCCATAAGGGTGTCTCCTGCGTTCTCTAATGTTCTTATAGTTTGAGGTTTTATATTTAGGTATTTGATCCATTTAGAGTTGATTTTTGTGTATGGGGATAGGTAAGGGTCCTGTTTTAATTTTCTGCATGTGGTCAGCCAGTTTTCCCAGTACCATTTACTAAATAGGTTCTCCTCTCCCCAGTGGTTGATGATGGAGGTTTTGTCAAAGTTGAATTAGTTAAGAAATTGAGGATTTGCTTCAGGAATCTCTATCCTGTTCCATTGGTCCATATTCCTATTCTTATACCAGTGCCAAGCTGATTTGATTATTGTAGCCTTATAGTAAAGTTTATAAGTCTGGAAGTGTTATACCTCCAGCTTTGTTTCTTTTGCTGAGGATTATTTTGGCTATTCATGGTCGTTTATGGTTCCTATGTAATCTTTTCAATGATGCAACTGAAAAACATAGTCCATGATTTAAAAAAAATATTTAAAAAATTAGAAATAAGCCGGGCTCAGTGGTTCAGCCTGTAATCCCAGCACTTTGGGAGGCTGAGGTGAGTGGATTGCCTGGGTTCGAGACCCGCCTGGGCAACTTGGTGAGACCTCATCTCTACAATAAAAACAAAAATTAGCTGGGCGTGGCAGCACGCGCCTGTAGTTCCAGCTACTTGGAAGGCTGAGGCGGAAGGATCGCCGGAGCCCAGCAGGTCGAGGCTGCGGTGGCCGGGAGCGGCCACTGCACTCCAGTCTGGGTGACAGAGTGAGACTCCAGCTCAAAAAAAAAAAAAAAAAATTAGAAATAGAAGGAAACTCAACCTGATGAAAGGCATGTACCAAAATATATGTATAAACATATATCAGACATTATATTTAATGTTGAAGCATTAAAGACTTTCTCTCTGAGATCATTTGAGATCATGAGCAAGCAAAGAATTACTATCTATCACCACTTCTATTCAAAATTGTACTGGACATTCTAGCCTATAAGGCAAGGAGGAAAATGATATAAAAAGGAGAAAGACTGACAATAAAAAAGCAACTTGTCATTATTCACAAATAATATGATCATAAATGTGAACATTAAAAATGATCTGCAAATTCACTATTGGAAATAATCAGTAAAATTAGCAAGGTTGCTGAATATAGGGTCAACACAGTAATTAAGGATAGTTTTATATATCAATACCAAATATTGTTTAATGCTATGGTTTGATGTTTATCCCCTCCCAAATTCATGTTGCAACTTAATCTTCCATGCAACATGGAAGGTGAGGCCTAATAAGAGATGTTTAGTTCATGAGGGCTTCACGCTCATGAATGGATGAATACCATTGCAAAAAGAGCTTTTAGAAGTAGACTTTCTTGGCCTTTTCACCTTTGGCTACATGAGGATCCAGCATTCTTCTCTCCTACAGAGGACAGAGTATACAAAGTGCCATCTTGGAAGAGAATGGCCTCACCCAACACTGAACCTGCCAGTGCCTAGATCTTACACTCCAGAAATGTGAGCCAATAAATTTCTTTTTTTTTTTTTAGTTGGAGTCTCACTCGGTCGCCCAGACTGGAGTGCAGTGGCCGCTCCCGGCCACCGCAGCCTCGACCTGCTGGGCTCCGGCCATCCTTCAGCCTCAGCCTTCCAAGTAGCCGGAATTAAAGGTATGCGCTACCACGCCCGGCTGATTTTTTGATTTATTGTAGAGATGAGGTCTCACTGCCCAGGTGGGTTTCAAACCCGCGGGCTCAGGCAATTCACTCACCTCAGCCTCCCAAAGGCGCAGGATTACAGGCTGAGCCACTGAGCCCGGCTATAAATTTCTTTTTAAAAATTACCCAGTCTGTGGTATTGTGTTATAGCAGGATGAGATAGACATAAATTGGTACCAGAGGAATAGGATGTTGGTATCACAATTAATTGAAATTGTGGAAAGAGTTTTGGAACTGGGTACGCAGAAGCTGAAACAGTTTTGAAGTGAATGCTGAATAAAGCCTGCATTGCTGTGAACAGAGTGCTAAGGGTGATTCTGGCTAGGGCTGAGAAGAAGAGAGCTGTAGGGAAAGTCTAAAACTCCTTAGAGATTACTTAAGTGGTCACGGATAAGAATGTTGGTATAAACATGAATAGTGAAGGCCATTCTGATGAGGTCATAGATGAGAATGAGGAATACCTTATTAGATACTGAAAAAAGGAAGCAATGTCACCTGGCCTTCAATCTATACGTAATTTTGGAGCCAGTCTTTATACTTCAAGTTATGGCAGCACCTAGAAAAGTGGTGTTCTGTGAGCTCCTGCTCTTTCTCTGATGTCGTGATTTCTCTTGTGTTAAGATGACCAACCAATTTTGAAGCAGAGTTGTGCCATCTTCAGGGTGACATTATGGTGGCTCAACCCTGTATCTTTTAAAATTAAGCTCCAGAAAGGCAAGATGATGGTGGAACAGACTGGACTGTGAGAGTGTCCACATAAGCAAGTGTCCAAAAAGACTCTCTGTGTGAGTGGATGTGTGCTAGTGGGTGAATGAAAGTCCATCTGAAGGGGGACTCGGGTCCATGCACCCAGGGCTCTCCTCCAAAGGTGACTGCAAGCCCCCACCACCCTGAGATTGGAGCCTCCACTGTGGAGGATCATCTGCCATTCTCATGGCTCTCTCAAGAGGAGGCAGCAAAGAACAACTTCTCCTTACCACCTGGCACCCGGCTCACACCATCATCTGTGGCAGCAGATCAGGAATGAGTTCCAGGAACATGGAGATGATCGGGCATGGAAATCTAGAATGGAACCCCACTGCCAGCAAGGAGACCCCAATCGGCATCATCTTCTCTGTCCCAGGACCGGGCAGAGACCTGCATCGTCCTGCCCAGTTCTGTACAGCCTCCAATCTGGGACCCAAAGGCTATCCCTTATTGGACTCAGACAGATGCTGTCCCCCCACCCACTGGAATAGGCACAGACAAGTCTGATCTGAGTGGGAGATGACAGCGGCAACAGCAGCAGATAAGTCGGGTGAGTCTGGACCTGATCCATCCCCCTCCCACAGTAGTCTATGGGGCATCTGCCCCATGCTGAGAGCAACACTATCAGCCTATGCTGAGAGTGGAGAAGATGGGCTGGAGACTGGAGCCACTCCTTAATATGGTAGCAGCAACCAAAAGGAACCTGAGTCACAGAAAAGGTCACAGAGTGAGTTTGTTTGTTTGTTTTAGCTTTCTTCTCTCTGTTTTTGTTTGCGTTTTCATACTTGGTTTGTTTCTGTTATTTTAATGTTGCTTTCTATAGATATTCTGCTTGTATATGAGTATTTTTGAGGGTGAGAATATCAACAGGGCTTTTTTTGTTCACTTGTTTGTTTGCTTGTATGACTGTCTGTATTTTTTATTTGTTTTTTCTGCCTTTGTTTCTCTGTTTATTCATTAGTTGGTATGTCTGTCTGTTTTCCCTCATCTTCTCTCTCTCCCCTTCCTTTCATCATCCTCATTCACTTTTCCATTCTTTTCCTTTTTCTTATCTCATTTTGCTTTTAGGGGGCAAACATATACCCCCACTACATGGACAGATTGTAAGGCAGTGGGCAGTAGGTTCCAGGGGGCCCATATGCCTGTCAACGGACACTGGGATCTGAGATAGCCTCTGAATCGCAGCTCCTCCCCTAATTAAATCTCAAAACTGCAAAAAGCACAGCCTCCCACCCCCAATCCAGCTTCAAAATTGAACAAAACCAGAGAATCTACATAAGGAAGAACAGGAGACTGAGCAAACAGAAGTAAAAGCTATCTCCCCATCACTGAACAACAGAATTAAAGAAGCGTTTAAAAGGGGTGGGGAGAAAAACCTACACAAATGAAGAAAAACCAAAGGAAGAATATGGGTCTCTTATAGACACCTGGGAGGACAGCAACTGAGAATCAGACTTCTGAACTCAAACAGTGAAGAGTCCCCAGAATGACTGGTCTCAAACCACAAACATAGATATCAAGCTATTAATAGAGAGAATAAAGAGAAATGAGGAGAGACAAGAGGAAAGAATGAAGGCGTCGATAACTAAAACAACAGCAATAAAAAATACAGCGAATCAAATAAATATCAAACTCATAAGCATGGAAAGCAGAGTTAACCAAGCAGAAAAAAGAATCTCAAAGCTTGAGGAACTAACCAAACCATTAAAAACATAGAAAAGAAGTTTAAAAAGACAGAGCAAATCCTCCAAGAGGCGAGTGATTATATTAAGAGGCCAAACCTAAGACTAATTGGAATCCTTGAGGCAGATAGAGAGACAGAGACCTGGAACAAACATACCATGAAATTATCCAAAAAAACATTCCTCATCTCATCAGCAACATGACCATTCAAACATAAGAGAGTCAGAGAACCCCTGCAAGACAACAAATGAGGAGACCAACTATTAGACACATGGTAATTCACCTACAAAAAGTAGGTATGAAAGAAAAATTCCTAAAGGGAGCAAGAAAGAAAGGTCAGACTACATACAGGGGAAGACCAATTATAACGGCAGCAGATGGCCATTGCCGGACCATCACCGCCATTGCCTTGCTAAGCTATGGTGTGGCCATGTGCTCTTTGAACTATGACCAGGCAATGTATTCTTAAGCTTTGACCCCCTTCCCTCACTTGGGGAGATGAATCTCCTCTTTCTTTCTCTCTCTTTATAATTTACTTTCTAAATAAACTGTATTTTCTAATCTAAAAAAAAAGAAGAATAACAGCATACTTATCTACAGAAAGTTTAGACTAGGAGGGACTGGAGTCCAGTCTTCAAAGTTCTCAAAAATAAACAATTTCAACCAAGAATTACCTACCCAGCTAAGCTAAGTTTCATTAGTGATAGAGAATTAGAATCCTTCCCAGACATCCAATCCCTAAGAGTTTATACTGCCTCCAGACCAGCTCTGCAAGAAACACTGAAGACATATTAAAAACAGAAGAAAGAAAAGAAAAAAAAACAACGACTTCACCCTTCCCCAGAATGCAGGAAAAAAGATGGGCAATGCACATAAATCAACCCAAAATATCAAAAGAAAGACAACAAATAAGCAAACAAGCAGCAGCAACAACAACAAACTTATAGAACCTCATGATGGGGATAAACTCTCACATCTCAATAATTAGCCTGAATATGAGTGGACTAACTACATCACTGAATAGACATAGAATGGCAAATTGGATAAACTATCATGATGCAATAAATGTCTCCAGGAGACTCATCTCACCAGAAAGGACATTCACAGACTCAAAGTAAGAGGATGGTAAACTAATTTTCAGCTGAATGAAACACAAAAGAAAGCAGGAGTTGTGATCTTAATATCAGACAAAATACTCTTTAATTTATCAAAAATTTAAAAAGATATGGAAGGTCACTACACAATCCACCAATAAGATATGTCTATCCTAAATATATGTGCACCCAACATAGGAGCACCAACTTTCATAAAGCAGATTGTAGGTAAACAACAACAACAAAAAAGATATTGACTAACACTATCATAGCTAGGGACTTAAATACCCCACTATCATAGCTAGGGACTTAAATACCCCACTATCATAGCTAGGGACTTAAACTAATACCACTAGACAGATCATCAAGACAAAACACCAACAAGGAGATCTGGAACCTCAATGAGATTCTTGACCAAATGGACTTAATTGATATCTACAGAATACCTCACCCAACAACCACAGAATATACATTCTACCCATTACCACATGGAATGTACTCTAAGATTGATCACATCCTCAGCCATAAATCAAGCATAAACACATTCCATAAGACTGAAATACTGCCATGCACCTTCTCAGACCACAGTGGAATAAAAATAAAAATCAACACCAACAAAGTTCCCCTAAAACCCACAAAGACATGGATACTAAACAACATGATGCTGAATAACTCCTGGGTCAACATTGAAATCAAAACAGAAATTAAAAGATTCCTGGGAACAAATGAAAATGAAGAAACATCTTACCAAAGTCTCTGCGCACCAAGAAAACAGTACTAAGAGGGGAATTTATACCTCTACAACCACACATGAAGAAAATGGAAAGATCACAAGTTAACAGCCTAACAAATCATCTAAGAAAGCTGGAAAAGCAAGACCATCAAAACCCTAACTTCAGCAGAAGAATTCAGATCACCAAAATAAAAGCCCAAATTCAGAACATAGAAGACAAAAATATAATACAAAAGAATCAGCAAAACAAAAAGCTAGTTCTTTGAAAGAATAAACAAGATTGATGGACCCCTAGCTAGACTGACCAAGAAAAAGAGAGAAAAAACCCAAATAAACACAAGCAGAAATGCAAAAGAACAAGTCACAACTGAGCCTGAAGAAATGCAAAAGATTATCAGAGATTACTATGTATGCTGGTATGGAAACAAACTTGAAAAACCTAAATGAAATGGAGGACTTTCTGACACCAAACAAACTCCCTAGGTTGGAACAAGAAGAAATCGAGACCCTAATTAGATCAATAACAACCCAGGAAATCAATTGTATCATAAGAAAACTACTTACAAAACAAAAAGCCCTGGACCAATGGCTTTCCAGCAGAATTCTACGAAACATACAAGGAGGAGCTGATACAAATTCTACTGAAAGTATTCCAGGCAATCAAGAAAGATAGAACTCTCCCCAAATCATTTTATGAAGCTAATATCACATTGATACCCAAACCAGGTAAAGATCCAATAAAGAAAGAGAACTACAGGTCAATATCCTTGATGAACATAGATGCTAAAATTCTCAACAAGATTCTAGGAAACTGGATCCAACAACACACCTCAAAAATCATCCACCATGACCAAGTAGGCTTCATCCGAAGGTTGCAGGACTGGTTCAACAACCACAAGACCATAAACGAATTAAATATATCAACAGATGTAAAACAAAAACCACAGATTATATCATTAGATGTGGAAAAAGCTTTCAATAAAATCCAGCACCTCTTCTTGATTAAAAACACTCAACATCTAAACATAGATGAAACATATCTCAAAATAGTAAGAGCCATCTATGAGAAACCCACAGTCAATATACTGCTAAATAGACAGAAGTTGAAACCATTTCCTCTGAAAACAGGAACAAGACAAGGATGCCCACTGTCACCCCTCCTTTTCAACATAGTTTTGGGAGTCCTAGCTAGAGCAATCAGAGAAGACAAGGAGATCAGGGGTATCCAAATAGGAAAAGAAAGTCAAGTTATCCCCCTTTGCAGACAACATGATTCTATACCTTGAAAACCTAAGAGAATCGGTCAAAAACCTCATTACACTGATAAAGGAGTTTGGCAAAGTCTCAGGGTATTAAAAAATATTCAAAAGAGAGTCCCATTCCTATGCACCAACAATAAACAAACAGAAACCCAAATAAAAAGCACAATCCCATTCACAATATCCACAACAACAACAACAACAAAAATCACAGCGTCTTCCTAACCACATAAGTGAAAGACCTTTACAATGGAAACTACAAAACACTGCTCAAAGAAATCAAAGATGACAGAAACAAATGGAAAAATTATTCCATGCTCATGGACTGGAAACATCAACATTGTTAAGCTGTCCATCCTACCCAAGACAATCTACAGATTTAACGCAATACCCATTAAATTACCAGCAGCATTCTTCTCAGACCTGGAAATGACAATAAGGAATTCATGTGGAAACATAAACAACCACAAATAGTCAACACAATCCTCAGGGGAAAAAAAAAAAGTGTGAGGTATCACACTCCCAGACTTCAAACTTTACTCTAAGGCTACAATAATCAAAACAGCCTGGTATTGGTACAAGAACAGGCATATAGACCAATGGAACAGGATTCCAGAAGCAAAATCTCAATTTCTCAGCCAACTCATCTTTGACAAAGTCTCCAACAACAACCACTGGGGAACTGGGGAGAGGAGAACCTATTCAGTAAATGGTGCTGGGAAAACTGGCAGACCATATGCAGAAGATTAAAACAAGACCCCTACCTATCACCAGATTCAAAAGTCAACTCTAAATGTATCAAAGACCTAAACGTAAAACCTCAAACTATAAGAGACTTAGAAAATGCAGGAGACACACTTATGGAAATTGGAACTGGCAACCAATTCCTGATCAAAACCCCAAGTGCCGTGCCAAAGAGATAAGATAGACAAGTGGGATCTCATTAAACTGAAAATCTTCTGCAAAACAAAATAAACCATCAAGAGAGCAGGGAGACAGCCCACAGACTGGGAAAAAAATATTTGCCAACTGTAAATCTGACCAAGGCCTAACATCCAGAATCTACAAGGAACTCAAATATGCCAAAAAGTTAAAAAAAAAAAAAAAAAAGCCCCATTACAAAGTGGGCAAAAGATATGAATAGGACATATGAGCAGCCAACAGATACATGATAAAATGTTTGGCCTCACTACTCATCAAAGAAATGCAAATTAAAACCACACTGAGATACCACCTAACTCCAGTCAGGATGGCCATCAATAACTCAAAAAACAACAGAGCTGGAGAGGACGAGGTGAAAAGAGAGCACTTCTACACTGTTGGTGGGGGTGTAAATTAGTACAACCTCTGTGGAAAAAAGTTTGGTGATTCCTAAAAGATCTAAAAACTGGCCTTCCATATGACCTGGCAGTGCCCCTACTGGGAATATACCTGGAGGAACTCAAATTACTCTATGAAAAAGATACCAGCACACGCATGTTTATTGCAACATTATTCACAATATCAAAAAAAAAACAAAAACAAAAAACTCCAACTGTGCTACCCATAGAAATACGGCTGGATTTAAAAAATGTAGTACGTATACACAATGCAATATTACACAGCCATAAAGGTCAAAATTATGAACTTCACAGCAACTTGGATGGACTTAGAAACTATGATACTGAGTGATCTATCACAGAAACAAAGAACTGAGTATCACATGTTCTCACTCATGAGCAGACCTTGAACAATTATTGTAATACTATAAGAAATTCATTGGGAGCCGGGCTCGGTGGCTCAGCCTGTAATCCTGCGCCTTTGGGAGGCTGAGGTGAGTGGATTGCCTGAGCCCGAGGGTTCGAGACCCGCCTGGGCAGGCGAAACCTCATCTCTACAATAAATCAAAATATTAGCCGGGCGTGGTGGCGCGTGCCTGTAATTCCGGCTACTCGGAAGCCTGAGGCGGAAGGATCGCCGGAGCCCAGCAAGTCGAGGCTGCGGTGGCCGGGAGCGGCCACTGCACTCCAGTCTGGGCAACCGAGTGAGACTCCAACTCAAAAAAAAAAAAAAGAAAAGTAAAAAAAAGAAATTCATTGGTAGTAATGGGAGACTGCTGCGGAGGGCATCATCAACAAGGGTACCTGCATAATGAACATTTGTATACCTAACCCTGAATTGTAACCCACATCTTTAAAATAAAAATTTTTTTTTTAAATCTAAAAATCAACCTTCCATAAGACTCCTCAATCCCTCTTCTGGGAATATATCCGGAGGAACTCAAATCACTCTATGAAAAAGATACCTGCACACACATGTTTGTTGCAACATTATTCACAATAGCAAAAACATGGAACCAACTGTGCTGCCCATCAAAAGAGCCTGGAGTTTTTAAAAACTGTGGTACATATACATGATGGGATATTACACAGTCATAAAGAAGGACAAAATTATGAAATTCTCTGCAACTTGGATGGACTCTATAATACCGAGTGATCTATCACAGAAAGAAGGAACCGAGTACCACATGTTCTTAGTCATAAGTGACCTTGAACAATTCTCATTATACTATAAGAAAGGGATTGGCAGTAGTGGGAAACTGCTGGGGGGGGCACATCTCATCAACAAAAGTGCATGCATAATGAACATTTGTATACCTAACCCTGAATTGTACCCCACATCTTTAAAATACAAAATAAAAATTTAAAATTTTTTAAAATGGAAGAGTCACTAGGCATGGTCACTCAAGCCTATAATCCCAGCATTTTGGGAGGCTGAGGCCTGAGGATTGCCTGAGCCCAGGGTTTTGAGACCAGCCTGGGCAATTTGATGAGACCTTGTCTCTACAATAAATCAAAAAAATTAGCCAGGTGTAGTAGTGCACGCCTGTAGTTCCAGCTACTTGGAAGGCTGAGGCGGAAGGATCATCTGATCCCAGCAGGTTGAGGTTGTGATGGCTGTGAGTGTGCCACTGCACTCCAGCCTGGGTGACAGAGGGAGACTCTGACTCAAAAAAAAAGGAAGGCTTCGAGCATTTAAAAAAAGAAACTGGAGGAAGGCCCATCCTTGTTATAAAGTGGTAAAGAACTTGGATGAATGGGGCCCATGCCCTAGGGTTTTATGGAAGATAGTGATTATGAGCCATAAGATAGGGTATTTGAATGAATAACTCGCTGAGCAACAAAGCATTAAAAAGACCATGTGACTTCATTAACTTCATATAGTAAAATGAGAGAAGAGAGAAATAATTTTAAAATGTATTTATAATGAAAAGGAAGCAGAATGTAAAGATTTGGAGAATCATCAGACTGGTCATGTAAAGAATTTAAAAAGCATGTTCTGGAGAGAAAACCAAGGATGTGGCCAAGCAACTGTTTTTGATAAGGCGATTAGTGTGGGTAAAAGAAAACCAGGTGCTATTCATCAAGAAAACGAAAGAATGACCCAAAAGCATTTTGGAAATCTTTAGGACTGCCCCTCTCATCCCAGGCCAAGAGGTCTATGGCCTTGTGGGAGGAGTGGTTTGGCAGGATGGGCTCAGGGTGTCCTCCATGGGCTTGCAGTCCAGGGCTGTCTCAGGATTCTGATACCTGCATTTTGATGCAGCACTCCTTGGCCACTTCCACTGTTCCAGAAAGCATACATTGTAAATCTTGGTGCATTCACGTGGTTCTAATTCTGCAGACTCACAGAGTGCAAGAACAGTGGAGGCATGGATTCTTTCACCTAGACTTCAAAGGATGTTGTGGAAAGTCTTGGGGCCCAGAGAGAGACTTTTCCCAGGGGTGAACCAATGCAGAGAGTCTCCACTAAGTAATGCCTAGTGAAGCAAGGGGAGTAGCTCCCTGATCCCTCAGAACTGTAAAACCACTAGTGTATACTATCAGTTTGGGAGAACTCCAGGCATGAGACTCCACTCATGAGAGCTTCTGTGTAGACTGAGCACAGCAAAGCCGTAGGGGTGGGGTTGCCTGAGACCTTGCAGATCCAACTCAAGTGTGTCGGAAGGCATGCCACAGGACGAAAGATTATTACCACGCTTTAATATTTAATATCCTGTTGGGTTTGGGATTTACTTAGGACCTCTTAACCCTTCCTTCTTGCCTTTTTCTCCCTTTTGGAATGGGAATTTCTATCCTATGCCTGTCACAACTTAATCTCACAGGTTCACAGGGTGGGGAGGAGGATGGGGGGTTTCCTCAGGATGATTCATGCCTTCGGCCTTACCCAATCTGATTTAGATAAAATCCTGAACTTTGGACCTGTTGGAGATATTGGGGTGAAACTAATGTATTTGGTATATGAAAAGGACATGGGGAAGGGGCAGAATGCTACAGTTTGAGCGTCTGTCCCTTCCAAAGCTGATAATGAAACTGGCAATGCAACAGTATTGGGAAGTGTCAATTTCATGAGAGTCGATTTCATGAAAGGTATAAGGTCTTTGGTTGAAGGAGTGGGCTCTCTCTTGGTCCTTTTCACGTTTCATCATGTGAAGATTCAGCATTCCCTTTTCCTCTGGAGGATGCAGCATACAAGGTGTTTCCTGGGAAGGAGAGAAAAGCTTCACCAGACACCAGACTTACAGGTGACTTGGCCTTAGACTTGTCAGCTCCCAAAAACTCAAGCCCATCAATTTAACTTTATAAATTATACAGTCTGTGGTGTTATGTTATAGCAGCAAAAAGTAAACTAAGATGAAAATAAATTTAAAACAGACTATTTATAATAGCATCAATATCAAACAAATAGCAATAAATCTAAAGACAGATATCTAAGATCTTTATGCAGAAAACTACTAGACATTATTTAGATTTTTTTTTAAGTTCTAGATAAATGGAGAGTAGATAGAAAGTTATTGCAAACATGTCATTTCTTCCTAAATTGATCTATATGTTCAGTGCAATCTCAATCAAAATCCCAATAGTTTTGAGTAGAAATTGATTAGTTAATTTGAATATACACACTAAAGTGCAAAGGGTCAAAAATAGTCAAGACACTATTAGAAAAGAACGATGTGGGAGGAATTGTTCTACTAGATAACAAGACTTATTAGCTCTAAAAATCAAAAGTGTGTGGTATCACAAGAATTGAAAATTAGGCTAAGGAAATGAATAGAGAGCTCAGAAATGACCCACTCATGTGGACACCTAATTTATCACAAATGTGACACTGCACAGTAGTGAAAAAAGTTTCTTTAAATAAAAAAAGGAAACAATCTATAGCTCACATCATAAATAAAAATCAATCATAGGTGGTTTGTAGACCTGAATGTAAAAGGTAACACAATAAAGCATTCAAAAGACAACAATGAAGAAAATCTTCATGACATCATTGTATAAAAATTTTTTTACACAAAATGTACTAGTAACATATATAAGACTTAAAATGCATCAATCATAAAGAAAAAGAAGGATAAATTGAAACATTAAAATACAAAAATGCTGAGTTTCAAAGATGGAGAGCAAAATGACTGAACTGAACTTTCTAGCAATCATTCCCCACAGGAATATCAAATTAAATAACTATCCACATCTATCTTCAAAAGAGCTAAAGAAAACAGGTGAGATATGAGTAACTGATTTTAGCATAATAACCTGAAAAGACATTGAAGAGGGTAGGAAGGAAAGTCTCACACCCATCATCCAATCCCAGGCACCACAGCATGGAGAGAGAAAATTTCTGCTTGAGCCTGGGAGGAAAAGAGAAGTGAGTGTGGGAATGTAAGTTGCACTGGAACCTAGAGCCAGCCCTGGAACACAGCATCAGGCAGAACTCCCACAGCCCTTCATTCCAGGCCAGTGTCCATGAGGGAGCATTTTATACCTGCCTTTGGACAGAGGAGAATCACTGCCCCAGTGGTAGAAAATCAAGTCCTGGCCCATTTGGCCACCAGCTGATAAAAGTAGCTTCAGGCTCCAAATAAACTGCAGTGGCAGGTGGGTGAGTCCAAGTACTGTGCTCATCTGAGGGATCAAGGGCTTGGGGAGCAAGCCAGCATGACATCACCTGTGTTTGCCAAGGGAGTGTCCATGTCTTCCGTCCCCCAAGTCCAGGTAACACAGCACAGACAGAAACTCCTTCCACTTGAGGAAAAGAGAGGGAAGAGTGCAGAGGACTTTGCCTAGAAACCTAGTATCAGCACTACCACAGTAAATCTAAGTGAAACACAGAACCCTGTGGCATCCAACAGCACTTCATGGCCCACCATAGGCCAGAAGGAAATTCACTGCCCAGGTGTAATGACCTGATTCCAGGATGGTTTTGCTAGCTAATTAAAAAGACCTTGGACCTTGAATAAATGTCAGCAACAGTCAGGCTGCAAAGCCTCAGATCTTGAGCAAGTGCCAGCACTGCCTGGACTGGGAAGGTAGGCCGTGGATATGGGCTTGGGGAACAACCCAGCATAATATCAGCTGTGGTGGCCATGAAATGCCTCTATTACCCCTCCCCCAACTCCAGACAGTGCAAACAGAGACTTCTACCTGGGGAAAGAAGAGGGAAGAATGCAAGGTACTTTGCCTAGCAACCTAGTATGCCTTGCTTCAGTAAAATACAGCAATGGGCAGAACTTTGTGACCCAAATGGCACTTCTAGATCTACCACAGGCCAGAAAGGAATCTGCCACCATAGTGAGATATTTCCAAGTCCCCGCCAGTTTCATCAATGTGGCTTCACCATCAACAAACTAAAGTGGCCTCAGACCTTCAATAAAGATCAGTAGCAGTCAGAGGGTAGTGACTGTGGGCCCTGAGTGAACCCCAACCCTGCACTAGTCTACGAGGCCACGGGCTTCGGGTATGATCCAACATGGTGCCAGCCAGGGAGGCCACAGGTATACCTATGTCATCCTTCCCCAATTCCAGACATCAGAGTGGAGAGGAACTCCTTACACTTAGGGGAAAGAACGAGAAGTGAGCAAGAGACTATTCCTGATCGTCCCTAAATTCATCAGGTTGAAATTTAGGAGTTTGCAAGAGTCACAACGTACCTGGGCTTATGGTGCCCTCCAGTGCTGAAATGGCTACAGTGGCCACAGGTTTGGAAAACTCAGTGGTCTGTCCCTTTTGAATTTCTGGAAGGTCCTTTGAAGAAGGACAGGTACAAAGAAAGCCATATTATGGAGACTAGAAAAAAATACCTAATCCTTCAATGCCCATACATTAATGTAGGGTCACAACATTAAAAACATGCAGGGATATATGTTGTCACCAAACAGGCTGCTAGCATTTGGTTTGTCCAATCCTCTCCAAATCTCATGTTAACATTTGATCCCCGGTGTTGGAGATGTGGCCTAGCAGGAGGTGTTTGGGTCATGAGAGCAGATCCTTCATGAATAGCTTAGTGCCTTCATGGCAGTTATAAGTGAGCACTCTATTATTTTCCACAAGAGCTGGTTATTAAAAAGAACCCTCACCCTTTGCTTCATATCTCACCATGTGATCTCTGCACATGCCAGCTCTCCTTCTTGTTCCACCATGAGTAGAAGCAGGCCGAGTTCCTCTCAGGATGCAGATCCCAGTGTCATGATTCTGATACAGCCTGCAGAAAATCATAAGACAAAGAAACTTATTTCTTCATCAATTAGCCTCAGGTCTTCCTCTATAGCAATACCCTCAACTAAGACACAGACTAAATAAGATGTCAATGAATGACCCTGGAGAGACAGAAATGTATGACCTCTCAAGCAGGGAATTCAAAATAGCTATTTTGAGAAAGCTCAAATAATTTCAACAAGATACAGAGAAGTAATTCAGAAATCTATCAGAGAAATATAATAAAGAGAGTAAAATAATTTGAAAACATCAAACAGAATTCTGGAAATAGAAAAATAAAATTGAGGAACTAAAAAATGCATAAGAGGGTATTAATAGCAGAATGGATCGACAAGATGAAAGAATCAGTGAGCGCAAAGACAACCTATTTGAAAATACACAACAAAAAGGAAAAAAAGAAAAAGAGAAGAACAAAGAATGCTTACAAGACCTAGAGAATAGCTTCAAAATAGTAATTTAAAGAATCATTAGAAAGGGAGTAGAGAAAAAGAAAGGGATAGGAATGTTATTCAAATAAATAATAACAGAAGTTAGATGCAGTTTAAGTCTATAATCCCAGCATTCTGGGAGGCCAAGGTGAGAAAGGATTGCCTGAGCCCAGGAGTTTGAGACCAGCCTGGGCAACTTAGTGAGACCTCATCTCTACAATAAATTGAAAAAATTAGCAAGCATGGTGGCATGCAACTGTAGTTCCAACTACTTGGAAGACCGAGGTGGAAGGATCACCTGAACCCAGCAGGTCAAGGCTGCAGTGGCCTTGAGCATGCCACTGCACTCCAGCCTGGACAACAGAGTGAGACCCCAACTAAAAAAATAATAATAATAAATAATAAAAATTTTAAAAATAACAGAAAATGTTGCAAAATCTAAAGAAAAATATGAATATTGAGGTACAGAAAAATCAAAGATCACCAAACAGATTAAACCCAAATAGGAGTACACTAAAGAATATGAATAAATTCTCAAAGATCAAGGACAAAAAGAAAATCCTAAAAGCAGCAAGAGGGAAGAAGCAAATGACATATAAAGGGGCTTCTAGCCAGGCAAAGTGGCTCATGCCTGTAATCCCAGCACTTTGGGAAGTGGAGGCAAGAGGATTGCCTGAGCCCAGGGGTTCAAGACCAACCTGGGAAACTTGACGAGACCTCATCTCTACAATAAATAAATAAACAATTGGCCAGGCTTGGTGGCACATGTCTGTAGTTACAGCTACATCTACTTTGGGATGTGGAGGCAAGAGGATTGCCTGAGCCCAGTATGTCAAGGCTGCAGTGGCCATGAATGTGCCACTGCACTCCAGCCTGGGCAACAGAGTGAGACTCCAACTCAAAAAAAAGGAGCTTCTATTTGTCTAGCAGCAGACATTCAGTAGAAGTATTATAGGCCAGAAAGGTATTGGCAGTAGTGGGAAACTGCCGGGGGGGGGGCACATCTCATCGACAAGAGTACCTGCATAATGAACATTTGTATACCTAACCCTAAATTGTAACCCACATATTTAAAATTTTAAAAATTCTAAGAGAAATTAGGATGACATATTCAAAGTACTAAAGGAAAAAGAAAAAAACTGCAACTGACAATACAATGTATTCAATGAAGCTATCCCTCAGACATGAAGAAGAAATAAAGACTTTCCAATAGACCTGTCTTACTAAAGGGAATTCTTTAGTCCAAAAGAAAAGGACACTAATGTGCAACATGAAAGCATCTGAAGATATAAAGCTTATGTGAAAGTAAGCAGACAGACAAGCTCAAAATACTCTAACACAGGAATTGTGTGCTTATGTCTTTAGTATAAAGTCTAAAACAACTACCAAAAATAATAGTAACTACATGATTTGTTAAAAGAAGGCAATATAAAAAGATGTAAATTGAGACAACACAAAGACAAAATGTGGAAGGGAATGAAGTTAAATTGTAGAGTTTTGAGTTTTTCTTTCTTTTTTCTTTGCAATTAAGGTTATCATCTGTTCAAAATGATTTGTTGTAGCTCTAAGACTTCTTTTTGTAAGCCTCATGGTAACTACATAGCAAAACCTATAATAGATTCACTAAAAGGCAAGGAATTAAAACATACTACCAGAGAAAAATCATTTAACCACAAAAACAGTAATAATGATAGAAAAGAAGAGAGGATTTACCAAAACAAAACTAAAAAAGTTTAGAAAATGACAGTAGTAAGTCCTTACCTATTAACAATAACATGGAATGTCAATGGAATAAATTCTTCAATCAAAAGACACAGAGTGACAGAATAGATTTTTTTAAAAGACCCAATTATATTCTGCCACAGAAGAAGTCACTTCATCTATAAAGACACACATACAGGGGAGGAGAGCACATAATAGTAATAAAAGTACCTGGTCTCAAACTCGGCAAATTAGGGGCCAAAGGGAGACCCAAACTTTACCCGTATGATGACCACTTAAATGCCTAATCCTGGATTGTATCCCACATCTTTCAAATAAAATAACTTTAAAAAAAAAAAAAAACATACATAAACTGAAAGTGAAGGTGTGAAAAAGACACTTCATGCAAATGTAATCTAAAATATAGCAGGAGTATGTTTATATCACATTAAACAGACTTTAAATTTATAAAAACTGTAAAAAGAAACACAGAAGGTAATTATGTAATGGTAAAACATCAATTCAGCAAGAGACTATAGCAATAGTAAATATATATGCACCCTACACCAAAGCATCCAAATATATAAAGCAACTATCAATAGATCTAAAGGGAGAAATAGACTGCAATACAATAATAGCAGAAGATGTCAACACTCCACTATCAGCAATGGACAGACCATACAGATAGAAAATCAACAAATAAACATGGATATTAAATTACACTCTCAGTCAAATGGACCTAACTGACATGAAAGAAGATTTTATCCAACAGCGCAGATGGAACATTCTCCAGGGGACACCATAATTTAAGCCACACAAAAAAGTCTTAGCAAATTCAAAAAAGTTAAATTTATATCAAGAATCTTTTCTGACCACAATGGAATAAAACTAAAAATGAATAACAAGATGAACTTTAGAAACTGTGCAAATACATGGAAATTAAACAACATGCTCCTGAATGACCAAAGAGTCAATAGAGAAGTTAAAAAAGAAAAGACAACATACTAAGACCTACAGGATACAGCAAAAGCAGTACTAAGAGAAAAATGTATAGCAGTTAACACTTACATCAAAAAAGTAGAAAAATTTTTAGTAAACAATCACAAAGAATTAGAAAAGCAAGTACAAACCAAATCCCAAATTAGTAGAAGGAAAGAAATAATAATGATTAGAGCAGATATAAATGAAATCGAAACTAAAAAATCCAAAAGATTTTGAAACAGAAAGCTGAGTTTTTGTAAGAAAAACAAAATGGACAAACTTTTAGCTGAATTGATGAAGAAAAATAGAGAGAATACCCAAATAAATAAAATAGATGAGGAAAAAGAATACATGACAACTGATATCACAGAAATACAGAGGATCATTAGAGAAAATTATGAACAATGAGATACCACCAAATTAGAAAACCTAGAAGAAATGGATAAATTCTTAGACACACACAATCTCCCAAGATTGAAATATGAACAAATACAAAATCTGAACAGACTAACAGTGAGTAACACGATCAAAGCAGTAATACAAACTCTCTCATCTAAAAAGCTCAAACTTAATGGCTTTACTCTTGTGTTCTACCAAAGACTTAAAGAACTAATACTATTTCTACTTCAAGTATTCCACAAAGTTAAAGAGGCGAGGATACTTCCAAACTCTTTCTAAGAAGCCAGCATTATCCTGATACCAAAATCAGACAAGAACCTAACAATAGTGACAAAATATTACAGACCAATGTCCCTGATAAACAGAGATTCAAATCCCTCACAAAATGCTAGACAACTGAATTTAAGAACACATTGAAAAGATTATTCACAATGATCAAGTGAAATTCATTTCAGGGATGCGAAGATTGTCCTATATACACAAATCAATAAACACAATACATCACATCAACAGAATTCAGAACAAGAACCATCTTAACTTTTAGATTGATGCTGGAATAAGCATTCAACAAAATACAACATCTCTTTACAATAAAATCTCTCAACAAAGAAATAATAAATGCATGAGGTAATGGCCATGCTCAACACTCTGATTTGATCATTATACCACACATATATGTATTGAAAAATCAAATTGTGCCTAATGAATATGTACAATAACAGTGTATCAGTTTTCAAAAAAAATTAGTTGGCTGTGAATAACAGATTTATCTCTGGGTTCTCTATTCTCCTTTCTTGATCTCTGTTTTTATGCCAATACCATGCTGTTTTGGTTACTATAGCTTCATAGTATAATTTGAGAACAGCAAATGTGATGCTTCCAGCTTTTTTTCTTCTATTTTGGCTGTTTCATGCAAATTTTAGTATTTTTTTTTTCTATTTCTGTGAAGAATGTCACTGGTATTTTGATGGGATTGCATTGAATCTGTAATTGCTTTGAGTAATATTTTAACACTATTACTTCTTCTACTCCATGAGCATAGGCTATGTTTACATTTTTGTGTCCTCTTCAACGTCATTTATCAGTGTTTTATAGTTTTTTTAATATAGATTTTTTGGGTTAAATTTGTGCCTAAGTATTTTTATTTGTAACTATTGTAAATGGAATTGTTTTCTTGAATTCTTTTTCCGATTGTTTGCTGTTGGCGTATAGAGATGCTATTGATTTTTATATGTTGATTTTATATCCTATAACTTTAATGAATTTGTTTGTCAGTTTGAACAGTATCTTGGTGGAATATTTAGGTGTTTCTCAATAAAAATACATGTTATCTGCAAAAAAAAAAAAGGCAAGTTTGACTTATTCCTTTCCAGTGTGGATACCTTGTATTTCTCTCTCTTGCCTAATTCCACTGGCTAGGGCTTCCAGTAGTATGCTGAATAAATGAAGGGAAAGTGGGCATCCTTGTCTTGTTCCAGATCTCAGGGGAAAGGCTTTCAATTTTTCCCCATTCAGTACTATGTGAGCAGTGAGTTTGTCATATATGAGGTGGGGCCCCCAAAACCCCAGAATGTATTTATAAAAAATTGTATATTTATTCTTACATGTCTAAACTTGTCACCTTCAAAATACTCTCTGTTTGATGTGATACGCCTATCAAGATGCTTTTTTCTACTGCTCAAAACCGGTTTTGAACTCAATTTTGCTGCCTTTCAGTGTTTCTGCCATTTTCTGTTTCTTCTCTTCCACATCTGCAAAATGTTTCCTTTTGAGGACTTTTTTCATCTAGGAAAACTAAAAGTCATCTAGGGGAGAGATCCAGTGAATAGGGAAGGTGATGCTGTTTTTGGTGAATAACTGCTGAATGCTCTGTGCTGTTTGGGCAGATGTGTTGTCATGGTGAAAGAACCAGTCACTTGTTTGCCACATTCAGAATGTTTCCAGAGAACACAGGCTTTCACGACAATGCTAGCTGGTATACTGATGTCAATGGGTTCCTAGAACATTCATCTTGCAGGGGAAGCCCACACTACAAGGAGCCCACCCTCCAAAAGATAATTCCAGTTTTCTTTTTTTGGTTGCCCCCTCATATACCCTTTATCGTTGTGAGATATTTTTCTTCCATACTCAGCTTGTTGAGGAGATTTTATTGTAAAGAGATGTTGTATTTTATTGAATGTTTATTGCAGCACCAGTTTAAAAGATCATATGGCTGCTATTCTGGATTCTGTTGATGTGATGTATTATGTTCATTGATTGTGTATATAGGACAATCTTCGCATCCCTGGAATGAGCTTCACTTGATCATTGTGAATAATCTTTTCAATGTGTTCTTAAATTCAGTTGGCTAGCATTTTGTTAAGGATTTGGATCTCTGTTTATCGGAGATATCGGTCTGTAATATTTTGTTGCTGTTGTTAGGTGCTTGCACTGATAAAGGACTTTGGCAAAGCCTCAGGGTACAAAATAAATGTGCAAAAGACAGTTGCATTCCTATATACCAACAACAAGCAGGCAGAGACACAAATTAAAAGCACAATGCCATTCACAATAGCCACAAAAAAATGAAATACCTCGACATCTTCCTAACCAAAGAAATGAAAGACCTTTACAATGAGAACTACAAAACACTGCTCAAAGAAATCCAAGAAGACACAAATGAAAAATATTCCATACTCATGGATAGGAGTGATCTACATTGTTAAAATGTCCATCCTAACAAGGCAATCTACACATTCAATGCAATACCCATTAAATTACCAACATCATTCTTCTCAAATCTGGAAATGACAATCCTGAAATTCATATGGAAACATAAACAACCAATAGCCAAAACAATCCTTAGCAAAAGAAACAAAGCAGGAGGTATCACACTTCCAGACTTCAAACTTTACTATAAGGCTACAGTAATCAAAACAGCCTGGTACTGGTACAAGAACAGGCACATAGACCAATGGAATAGGATAGAGATTCCGGAAGCAAAGCCTCAATTTCTCAACCAACTCATCTTTGACAAAGCCTCTAACAACAATCACTGGGGAGAGGAGAACCTATTCAGTAAATGGTGTTGGGAAAACTGGCTGATCACATGC
>NW_007248853.1:133242-164221 GCF_000164805.1 Carlito syrichta
CACATTGAGATATCACCTAACCCCAGTAAGGATGGTCATCATTAATAAAACAAACAACAACAGATCCTGGCGAGGATGCAGAGTAAAAGGAACACATCTATGCTGCTGGTGGGAATGCAAACTAGTGCAACATCTTTGGAAGACAGTGTGGCGATTTCTGAAAGATCTAGAAATTGACCTTCCACATCACCCAGCAATCCCTCTATTAGGAATATACCCAGAGGAACTCAAATCAGCCTACAAAAAATATACCTGCATACGTATGTTTGTTGCAGCAAAAATATGGAACGAACCATGTGGCCCATCGAATCTGGATTGGATTTTTTAAATGTGGTACATATACACAATGGCATATCATGCAGCCATAAAGAAGGACAAACATATTGACTTTGCAGCAACTTGGATGGATTTAGAGTTGATCATACTCAGTGACCTATCACAGAAACAAAGAACAGAGTTCCTTATGTTCTCACTCATAAGCAGAACTTGAACAATTATACTACTATAAGAAAGTAGTTGGCAGTAGTAGGAAACTGTAGGGAAGGGGGTGGGATTGGCAGTTAGGGAAAACTGCTAGGGGAGGGAGGGGCATACCTCATCAACAAAGGTACCTACATAATCAATGTTTGTATACCTAACCCTGAATTGTACCCCACATCTTTATAATAATAATAATAATAATAAGGACATCTCTGCTATAGCTCTTTAAATATCTTGTAAAATTGCTTAAGATTTAATCTCTCTACATTGCAAATCACCAGGGGAATGTAGGAACAGTGCCTTCCTTGTGTCTTTCATGGGGCTAAATACAATACTATAAGCATGTAAGTGCAAAATAAGTATTTGCTTTGGTTTCATTTGTAATAGCAGGTGTGTATTTATGTCCTAGGGCCCTAACCACTGTGACTGACTGAAGAAGTGAGCTTCTTGCTCTGATTCTCTCTATTATGCTTCTCAAACGTGACACCTTACTGACACTTTAGAATGCATGCACAATCTTCCTGGTGTCTGCAGAATCTGGCAGAGACTGCTAGTCATACGCCAAAAATCAGTTCTTCCCTCATTTCTGTGCACATTAAAATTGTGGCCATTTATTAGCCTTGTTGCCTTGGCATGTGACTGAAGTTGAAATAACTGCAGGTAAGCGGCAGTGGTGTGTGCCACTTCTCGGTTGATGCGACAAGATCAAGTTTCCCAGTGAGATCCAGAGGATACTACGAATCTGGATGAAATTCTCCAAAATTTCAATTCTATCTCAGACTATCTCCCTAAAATCAGGAATTTCATTCTCACATTTTAATCTACTTTTTCTCCTTATCTCCTGCTATTATCAGATGAATAACTGTATAACATTACCATGTTGAGGATATGAAGAGTGTGCTGGAACTAGATATTCCAAATGACTAAGACATGAATCCTGCCCTAGAAATGTTTCCAGTATCTTAGACGATAAACATACACCAAGTATCAGGCAAACACTGTGCCACAGATAGAGACATAAGAACAAATTGGTAAGCCAGGCACAGTGGCTCACACCTATAATCCCAACACTTTAGAGGTTGAGGTGGGAGGATCACCTGAGGCCAGGAGTTCAAGAGCAGCCTGGGCAACAAAGCAAAATCCCATCTCTAAAAACAAAAAAGAAAGAAAGAACTGGCCAGAAGAGTGATAAAGAAGAAGAGAGAGAAGTCACGACATGGGATGGAATCAAGAGAGATCAATGTTGAATAATTAGAGGTATGCAGGAACTAGAAGGGTAAGTTGAAAATGGTGAGGAAAGGTCTATAGAGAAGGATTTTTAGTGTTTGGAGGATGACATTGAGTTGTTTAGTAAGGCTGGAGTGTATGGCGAAAAGACAAGTACAGAGACATACTTGGCCATAGAATATAAAGGCTTGTAGACCAAACTCTAGAATTTGAAGAGAGGAAACTCTGAGAACAGCCCACATACGTCTCTATTCAAAACTGGAGATTCTTTCTCCTAACTCACTCACCCGTTAGAGAAATCGTTCACACAACTAATGTTTTGTTTACTCTCTCCTCCATCAAACATATGAGCCTATTGTTCACTTTATGGATTTACTGTGTTACAATTCTATTCATCTGTCACTTAAATGTCCCTTAGAGAACAGTGATTATTTTAACCAGAAAAACTTGATTCATGAGCTCTTCAGTGATAGCTCATACCTTGCTGAGCACTTGGATATTCTCTGCTGTCTGTATATCCTGGCTCCAGTATCAAAACTCCCAGTGAAGACCCGAAAATAGAACCTCAGTCCAGGTTCTGTGAGTGGAAAGATATAGTCTCTTTAGTTACTATATTGATGCTAACAAGCGCAGAAATAAAATACTATATCAAGGCTACACATTTCAATATCCAGAAATCGCCATACTATACTTTTATTTATTATTTTTTGACTTATGTTTCAGTAGCTTAAAACTCTGAAGGACAGCTTGACCAGAAGGAATGCTGCCAAAGAAGGCACCACAGATTATTTTCTGTCAAATAGCTAAAAATCTAGGAGAAGATGCAAAATATGTGCTAAACAGAGGTTCCTGTAGTGTGAATTCTTGAATCTCCTGCTTTTAAGTTTGCCTCTGGTGGTTTTATTTCCTTCCTGCAATGTCAATTCATACATGCCATTTCCTGCTCAGCCCACTCCCATAACCCCTGCCTGTGACCTAATAATTCCTCTCAGCTGCATTAGATTAATTGTACCATTTACTAGAAAATCTAGGGAGGATGTAAGAAGAAAGCCAGTTAATAGTCGACTCAGATATTTCTCATCGAAACCTAATCCCATTTGTTCAGTGCTGTGAAAAATTAAAGGCTCAGAGAACTTTAAAACTGGAAGAGTCTTTAAGGATACATTAAATAAAATGTGCCCAGAGTCACTCCACTAATTAAAAACATCCATCTTCTAAGTTGCCCTTTTGGATTCTCTTGGATGATAATACAGATGTCAGTAAAGTTGCAGCCTAGGTAGTATGGAGCTTAAAATTAAGACTTCAATCCTATATGATTCCAGCTAAGAGAAATAGTGAATCTGAAAAAATAAACATAGACATTTTATAGACAACAATAGACAATGTTTTGGTTTTAGGATAGTGGGCCACAAATGCCTTTCCTCTCATTGCATTTATTATATATCTTTATATATGTGATATATATATAATATATTTATTACATACACTTATATCCTACTTTTCAAAATGAAGTAAAAACACCAATACATTACTATATCCAATGGAATTTCAAGGCATGCCTAAAAGTATTTATGGATAATGATAATGACATTAAATAAACATAAGCTGGAAGTTTGGAATGTAAGAAGAGAACATTTTTTGCATTTTGGGGGGATCACAAACAATTGTTTATAATTTAAAAGTTTTTTAAACATGAAATTTTAGTATTCAATAAATAAGTCTGACTAATGTTCATTTAACCATATAAATAAAGCTTTTGGGTTAATATCAAAGGTCAGATCTAAAATAATTTACTGTATATTCCAAAACCTACTCAATGTCTTTTAATTTTTACTACTCTTGGTATATATGGACTAGGTGAAAGAGGAAATAAAAGAAGAGAATGGAGTTCTGAGTATTAATGCTCATTTATTGGAAAGAGACAAATCAGAGTAATGCAGATTTTTCAGGTCAGCCTTGGCTTTTAGAGTGTCAGCTCAATGGGTCAGTCAGCCAAGCCCCAGAGAGAGTCATCTAGGGGCTGGTAAGCATAGCCCCGGAAGCGTCAGCCCTAAAGTGCTGGCAAGCCAAACCCTGAGAGTGTTGCTGGGTCAGTGGGCTGGCAAGCCTAGTCCCTTAGGTGTCTCAGCTTCTGAGTCTTGCCTTCTGCCAGCACCTCTCCTGGTTTAGCTGGCTCTATCGACTGACAAGCCAGTGTCTGGGGTGCATGGCTCTTTGGCTTCAATGGTCTTCTGCAGCTCTTCAGGTGGCAGCTCTTCAGAGTTGAGGTTCTTGTCTCATGCCCAGGAAGAATGAAGGACACAGACAGCCAAAAAGTGAGAAAGCAGGATTTATTGAGAGGACAGAAAAGCTCTCACAGTGGGAGGGGACCTGAAGGGGTTGCCTGTCTGGGGCCGAAAACTTGGTGCTTATGCAGCCCTAAGTCCAAGCCGATTGGCTAGCACTAGCTATGAGCTGTAGCTGTTCTGATTGGTCAGTATTAAGAACCAATCATCAGGAGGTAGGGGCCTAATGGTGAGCTGATTGGTTGCTTTTTGATGCCAGCAGTGAGTACTTAAGCTATAGCTTGAGAAGCTCATAGGGAGCTTGTTTACCAATGCTGAGCCTGAGAGACCTGCCAGGAGTTTGCTACTTCCCTACATTGTTATCAGAGGACTGCCTATCTGTCTACCTAGCCTTTCTCTAGCTATCTCCTATCTCATTCCCCACTCTGGAGTAATAAGGACGATGACCAGTCTTGTCTACTTCCTGCTGATCATGGATATCATATGGGGACAGCAGCTAGGAATCCTCCAGAGGGTGGTCTAAAGGTCCTCGGTAGAAAGCAGCTTTCATACAATGTTCCATCTGCATCACCATTTGGAGTTTGATGGCCTCTAGGCTAGAAGAAACAAACTTTACAAGGAGGTTAACTATACATGGACCAAACACAAGTAATACAACAAAAGGAGCTAGTAAGGGAAAAACCCATGTCCATTTATTGGAAATTCCTAGAGGATAAAAAAGATTGTAACCAACTGGGTCCTGAAACTGCCTGTTTTTGTAAAGAGTCAACAATTTTATTATTGTTTTATAACCTGAATGTCTCTTTTACTTGGGAGGAAATATTAATATGGAAACAACAAGTTTCATTTAATAATGCACACGTTCCTCCACATTCTGCTGTCAGCATATCCAACGTTTGAATAATTACCCTGTTGAGCCACATATGTAATGGAGGGTGAGAGAGGATGCTTATAAGAAACTAGGACTAATGATACTAAAAACAGGAAGCAAGATAGAGTAGGCAGTAGGCATTTTGCTTGTTCCTGTGAGGGAGACTTCTAGGAAAGAAAACAATCCCATGGATGTTCTGAATTAAGGGGTCCTTGACAGAGATGTCTAATGGTACAAATCAAAATAAAAACAAAGGCAGCAAATATAGGTATTTGGATAAAATCAGGATAAAACCCATAGGCAGTAGGTAGTGGCACTTATCTTTTATGATGTAGTTCGATTCTGTATGCTCTTCCGGGTCAGCTGAGGCAACTTCTCCTGGACTCCATGCTTTCACTCTAGTATGATGGATTCCTAAGTCTATTCCAGTAACCTTTACTGAAAACAACTTTCAGGTTAGTTGGAAAGTTTTATCTCTTTCAAGGTGAAAGTTCTGATGGAGGGTTTTAAGAACCTTCCATTGGCAGGAGGTTGGCAGATGAAGTTTGCCATACTCTGATTATAGCCATCCTGAAGGCTGAAAAACGTAACCCCGAGATGTAGCCCATTCTATCGCTGCAGGAGATTATTGGGGTTTTATATTGTTTGAGGGGCCCTCCCAAATCAGAGGGACCTCCAATGGATCCAAAATTTGGGATTTCCTTGCTGATAAATTGGCTGTTCAATCCACTAGTCGATGTCCTTTAGTTATTTTATCTGGTCCCTTTTGATGGCCTTTACAATGTATTATTGCCACTTCCCAAGAATGGAAGACTGAAGACAGTAGTTTGTCAATCTCCTATTGTTAACTTAATAGTTTCTGGCACCAACAATGCTACTGCTGCCATTGCTCTTAAGCAGGCTGGCTATCCCTTAGCCACCATATTAAGTTTCTTGCTTAAGTAGCCCACAGGTTGTTGGGTTGGACCTTGGGTCTGGGTCAGAACTTCCAGGGCCATTCTTTTTCTCTCAGACACATAAAGGTTAAATGTCTTTCCTATGGAAAGACTAAGAGCCAGTGCTGCAATTAAGGCTTGTTTTAATTGGTCAAAGGATTTCTCAGTCTTTAATGTCCAAATTAGAAAATGAGCTCTAACTGATTAAGTCTCCTTAGTTCCATATACCATTCTACAACATACCATTTTTCAATATGCACGAACCCTCTATTTTCTTGTCTTATACCTTCCTTCAAGTAACCACCCACTTTATTGCAGGACAAAAATTTACCATATAAGATTCCTTCCTATTCAAAACCGTTCTGTCCTTTGCATCCTTTCTGACCAAAAACACACTACCACACCAACTTGAACTTTCTTTACATCTTTCCTGTGCTTTTCTGGCTTCTGCCTTTCCATATAACCTGTATTCCATATAACCTGAATTACCCCTAGCAACTTGAATTACATCAAAGCTATATTCCAACGTGGACAGCCAGAACCAAATGGCTGGCATCTGTGTTAATTCAGATATTAATTTGACTTCCAGTGCTCTAATATTCACCTGGAGACAGTTGGGGTGATGGTGAGCTATGCCAAGCACTGTATGTTTCCAAGTCTTCTCAGTGGCCAACATTCCTGAGCTAGGTATTCTCTCCTCCCTTCAGAAGAGAGCATATCTGCTTTTCAATGGCTTTCTGGCCTGTACAGTGAACAAGATCCTGGAGATTTAGGCCTCTTTGGGACAACTATGCTTCTGGTGCCCCCGCAGATTGTACCTATAGACATAATCCCCTTAGCAGATTCATTGTTACCAAGTCTCTGATTGGCTGTTGGAGTTTTGTCACTAAAGGTGACTGCCAATAGGGATGCCTCTTTTGTCCCTCTGGTTCTGCAGCCTTCCATGTTAGCACCCTATTACTTCTTTAATGTCTTGGTTTGCTGCATCCATAACAGTTAACAGGTACAACTTGGGAATTCCAGGGTGTATATGACTATATGGCAGCTAGTAGAGTTCTTGCCTTTGTCTTGTGTCTCCTCTCTTCCTGTACCGCCTCCTGATCCTGTTATAAAAGACTGAAGTGGCCACTTTCAGGAGATTCTCTAAGGTACTATCTGGTTCTATGGCTTGATTCTGCAGTGTCCTCCTGATATGGACCTACATGAGTAATAAACTTGTCTTTTAAGATTAGTTGTCCTTCAACTGATTCAGGGTCTACGGATGTGTGTTTAAGCAAAGCTTCTCTCTGTTTTTCTAGAAAAACGGAGGGATTCTCATTGACCCCTTGGTCTAACATGGCTAACATGGAATAATTGAGAGGTTTAGTTCTAATTTTTCTCAAGTCTTCCATTATGCAAACTCTTCCATTCTCCTAATTCACTAATGGGGTCTCCTTTTCTGGCACTATATGAAATGCAAAGGTCATCTCCAAACTTTCTCTGCCACTTGCAGAGTTGCTTGTTTCTCAGTTGTTGTTAAGGTCTGGCCCAAGAGCAACATAACATCCTTCCTGGAAATTATCTATAATTCCAGGAAATTGTCTATAATTCTGGAAAGTATCTATATACTTGTCAGGGTCATCTGAGAACCTTCCAAGATCTTTCTTGATCTGTTTCAAGTCTCATAGGGAAAAGGTAACCTGTACCAGAGTAGGGCCATATTCACCAAGCATCTCTTATAGGGGCATAAGCAATGTCAGAGTTCTAGAATGAGGAGTTTTAGAGTGGGAACAGTTTGAAGTACAAGGAGGACCTGAATAAGGAGGATGAGTTGAACCAGGTGGAGTGGCCTTACGAGATGATACCTTTCCCAGTGGCGCCTTTGGGATTGGCATCCCCAGTCCATGGGACCATCCCTTGAGATGACCAATAGAAGGGCTGAATCGATTCTACAGCATTGACAAAGGTCTGGGTTTTCTCGTAATGTGAAGAAAGCCTGTACATATGGGACCTCAGATCATTTTCCCCTGGCATCTACAGAAACTGTCTAACTGCACGATTGTAGTATGATTGATTCTTCCCTTTGGAGGCCAGCTTTCTCCATCTTGCAGTTTATAATTCAGCCACACTTGGGTGCAAAAGAATTTAAGATGCTGTTTAAAGTCTGAGGATCAAAGGAGTCCCATGTCCCAGGATGCACTCTTGAGTGCACACTGCAGATAGCCAGATGGCCTGTTACCCGTTCAAAGAAAGAGAAAGGTGAAAAAAGCATCCCTAAGCTTTCCCTCCTCCAACCAATGCACATGAAAAAGGATCAAGGAAAGGAGAGCGTCCCCTCACTTTCCTGTCCTTCTCTGCCCATGGCGTCCCCTTGGATGCAAGTGTGACCTCCACCAAAATATAGTGGTAGGGACCCGATTAGTAGGAATAGTCATGCTCACCTATGCATTAATACCTGTCCTACACACTGTCAACTGTGCCTCTGGATTCCTCAAGACTTAGCATTCCTCCTTACCAGACTAGGTCTTCAAAAAAACCTGGGAATGATTGGGTTTTGGAGTGGTATTCTGACAAAGGTGATGGGGGGTTACCTGGGACTTTCCATGAGACCCTGGTCAGGAGGCCCTTGGTTTGAACCAGGTTACAACACTCAGATTACTTTCCTAACAAGGCCCAAATATGGAGACATAAAAGTACCGGTACAGGATCTTTTGAGACGGTCCCTGACATCTTCTGAAAAGCTTAAACCCAGTCAGCCAAGCATCTCAACATAAAGTCTGTACAATCAGCATGCAAAGAGCTAACACAGGATCCTCAGAGGGGAGAGTTCACATTCATTCAACATTTGCCTATCTATAGAATTCCCATACATAGGGATCTAACTTTACAAGACTTAAATTCTTTATATAAAGCAGTTTCTCATTCTTGCCAATTACAATGCTTTCCAACATGATGGGGGAAAAACAAAACCCAAAGTTTCCTACATTTTGCCTCATGGACCAATGAACACACCTTGTCCTGAGCTCTTATTCAACAAGGATCAAGCCAGGTGCCAACACTGTCTAGTAATGCCAGCTCCCTAAGCTACTAAAACACCCATCTTACCAAGCACCAAGTAGGGACAGTATCCATAGCAATTCCGAAGAGAAGAAAATGTGATAGGAAAGGTTGAAAGAAGTGTGATAGGAGAGACTGGAAGCCTTCTGCTGACACCCTTTCAGGCTTTCAGGAATTAGGATCAGCCTAGAAGCCTTTGGGTAATCACCAAGGTGTGTAGACTTGGTCAAATAACCTCAATTACCCCCAAGCTACTTCTGATTTCACACGACAGCTAGACTTCCATGAAAAGAAACTGAATCAGAACAGGGTCAACATTCCCAAGACCTGAAAGTGATAGGGGATTGACCAAGTCCTCTCCAGCAAGCCTGACCTCTGCATATTGTAGACCGGCAGTCATGCTATTCACTTTTAACTGGCTGGCAGAGTCCTGGTAATTTGTTCTTTAGAAAGAGTAAAAAACTTGAGGATGAGGATCCTCAGAAATGAAAGTAAAGTGATAGTATAGCAGAACATGGCAAATGCTCAAATAAATATTTCTTGTGTAATTGAGTGAATGAACACAAAAACACATAAGTAGCTGCTTCAGGGTCAGCAGTTGGCCCCATGGCAATCACCTGGGATGACAAATTGTCTCCCACTAACCCTGTGACAGAAAGGGGGGTTGGTAGCAGTTAAAGATATTTTCTTTTGAAAGGCAAGCTGCAAGCTTTAAAGACCTGCCAGGCTGGTTTTGTTTGAAAAGCAAATTGGCCAAAGACTGATAGCTCTCATGGAAATGCAAAAGAGTAACTAATTCACAGACTTATCCAAAACCCCTCTTTTGAAGTTGACGATTTACAACCCTGCAGTTCCTGGAGGCCATTTGTTCTTTGAAAAATCTGATTTTTCTGAACACCACCTTGTAAATTCCAAAGAGAATGTGTAATCACTCAACACGACCCCCTCCCTTACCTAAACAAAGGTATAAAACCCCACTTCTCCCGTTCTGGGGGGCTCAACTTGGATGTGTTAGCCTTCGAGCCCGCTGGCATAATAAAATTGCTATAATAGTCTCGGTGTCACCATCTCTCTATTTTCCTGCTACGTTATTCTGGTGCGTTGGCCGGGAAATGGAGAGTTTGGAGACAGTATGTTCCACCTCCTTTGTCATTGAGATATGACCTCCAGGGCAATGGGAAGGGCAATCTCTCCTGGCGTACAACAGACCTCTTGATCCATAGGAGAGAGGCCCCTTCTGGCACACTGAGGCTCGGGCCACGAAAGCATAACAGGGACCCAAGAAGCGAGGAACTGGTATAAGGACGACCACCTGACGGAAAGGACAGAAAGACCACCCGACGGAAAGGGTAGGAATAAGGGCCTTTGCATAGACCTGCCAATGGATGGCAGAAGGGGAGCTTGATCACCTCCCGGAGTCCACTAGTAATCTCCAGCCTGAAAGGCAGTGGAAGGAAACACTGTCTGAAGATGAACCCGTAGACTCCTGGGATTAGGAGGGAGGGTTGAAGAATGGGCTGTGTGACTGTGTGTGCATGAGATGGATGGCAGGAGGGCTCTGCATAAAGTTAGTCTGCAACGGGGGTGTCCCCACCTACCAATTGCTAAGAGGTGTCTGAGATCTCCTCACAAGGAGTATGACTGGAGGGGGGACAAAGCAGATGTTTCCCATACCCCTCATTCTCTTATGTGTGTGTGTCTGTCATTTTAAATCTGCTAAAAAACTGGTTGAGTTATTATGCTTTGTTTGATGGGACATGTCGTCTTTTAAAAACTTGATTGGCGCATGTTTCTTTATGTCTTTTTATGTTTCCCTCCCTTTACGTGTGTGGTGTTTCTCCCAATCCATTGGCACTGTTAAAATTCCTGCCTTTTGTTGTTAAGGTTGTGGGAAAACTGCCTGCTGCATATATGAAGTGCTACTGGTGATCTTGAATTCTTTCCTGGGACCACACCCCCTCCCTTCCTTAGCCTGTGTTCTCCTTCATAAATTCTGAAGGAACTCATTCTAATCTACCTGTAAAAAAACGTAAAAATGTCTCTTATATGCACTTAGCCTTTTGCTAACTCAGTGCAAGCTAATGTTAGCCTTAGAGAAAATAATTTTGTAATCTTTCTCTGGTAACTAAGGGATTGAATAGGCTGTTCTTGTTTTCAAATGCTAAAAGCCAGGTTAGTTAAAAGTAAGTCTGTTTCTAAAGGTTTAGGCCTTGCCTAAGATCATGATCAACTGCTTGTCCCTGTAAAGTTGTTGGGAAGTCTCTTAGAGTCATGTAATATATCCTAAGTCCCTACTTTATATTGTAATGCTAGATAACACTAGTGCTTGCTTTTTTTTTTTTTTTTTTGGCTATGTCTGACTAGCACACCTCTTACAAGACCGGTAAAGCTTTAAATGCTGAATACTTTGCAGGACTTAATAAGGCATGGGAACTGGCCATTCCCACCTGATTAAGTCACCTTATAAACTCAGTACTTCACCTAAGGGACAGGTCAAGTACTAGGCACACTCTGTGGAGCATAGAGTGAGACCAAAACACTCTCATTTAATTGTCCACACCTTACAACTAAGGCTGCTGTTTAGTAATTCATGAGGATTTTTGACAATTTTGCCTGTTCACAATTAGGAATAAGTAGAACAGATCATTTTACATCTACGTGGTCTGTTCACTCTAAGAAGGTTTTGTACCAGGCAATTTTGTAGACATCATTGGAAAGTCATGGAGCAAAAAAAAAAGGCTTCAAGGAAGGCTGAGAACACTTAGCTTGGAAGAAGTCATCAGGATTCCAGGGATTCCTGGCATTGCTGTTTATGGTTTTATTTAGTTATTTGTTTGCTTTAGAATTCTCCTTTGAGGAATAAATTGCAAGCGTTCAAAGTAAATTCTGGGTTTTCAAGAAAGTGTAGTGGTCTGTGCCCTTGGGCATCCCAATGGGACAGATTTTGAATGATTGGAGCAAATTAAAATTATGTGACTTAAAATTTTAAAATAATAATAATAAGGGCATTATTCAAATAAAATTTGAACTCACTACAAGTTAGCATATAATAAGATTTAGAAAGGACCAAAACTTTCTGGCAATTAAATTCACTTTGTAAACCTAAAAAAAAAAGTTCAAAAGTTCTATATGCAGAGGCATTTTAAAAAATTTATTTCACTACTTTGCAAACAAGATTATATCCTATAGAATATTAAATGCCCAACTCCAGAGGCTTGACTCAGGACTATGAATACCAAACTCCCAATTATAGAAAGCCTCTGAAGTTCTTAGAAATGGAAACATTGAGGAAAAATAAGGGGGGTGGGAAGAACTCCAAAATGAGCACCAGTCAGAGGAAAGGTAAACAAAACTATTGGCCGTTGCCACTAAAGGCAAAGCTCTAGCCATCCAAAAGAGGCCTGATAAGGATAAACCTGCTAAGGGGAATGGTATCAGCTGCTATGAATGTGGTCAATCTCGGCACTTAAAGCACAATTGTTCTTGATGGCCTAAGCCCCCAGGACCTTGTCCAACATTCAGATTAAAAAGCCACTGAAAGAGATGGTGTGGCCTTTCCTGAAGCGGGGGAGGAAACACCTAGCTAGGTAATGGTGGCTGTTGACTGAAGGGGGAGGGACACGGCCCAGCATAGCGCTCTGTTTGCCATCACCCCAGAGAATCCTTGGGTCTATATGAATGTGGCTGGGGTCCAAATTAATACTGAGGCTAAGTTTTTAGCCCTTGTGCTCATACTGAACTTTCTCCTAAAACCTGCTCTCTAGTGGGAATTAAAGGTGTTCCAAAAGTTAAATGTTTCACCTAACAGTTACTAAAAGGTGAATTCAAATTATGACTGTAAAAGGTTATCTATAAATAAATAAAAGGGAAAGCAAAAAGCAAAGGAAAAATATAAAAAGGTTGCTGGTATACAAATAAGGTTTTAGTAAGAAAAAAAAGAAAGAGAAATGTAAAAGAAAAGATATTTTTATCTAAACAAAGAAATCTTTTATGGTAAAATTCTGTCCTATAATAAAGTAGATAGTTATCTAAGAATTTTTTTTAAAGGAGTTAAAGAATAAAAATAAAATAGTATAAGCATGCCAAAAATGGTATAAAAAATTTAATGAAAAAATATATATACAGAAGAAATTCTATAAACAATCTAGGCATAATAAAGTCTTTTCTGGATGCAAATCTTCAAACATTTTTGTATTTCTCTTCAAATTTTATATAAAATTTACTTGAGTGCCTAGTTCAAATTATAGTCTAAAACAATCTGTCAGGCTACCATTATATTCCAAAAATACCTTAAAAACTCCAAAGGCTGGTACTTGTAATAAAGCCACAGAAATTAAAGTTTAACATTTAAGTTATATTAATAACTTCAGGCCTTGTAGCTTTTGTACAAAAGGTAGCCATCCACTACCTAAAGTTGTCAAAATGTATGCCTGACTTCATTCCTTTTATTAAGCCAGAATTCAGTAATTTCATGCCCCCATAATGGTCATGCAAAAATTCCAGTCAGTGCCTGCAAATAATGCCACTGCTGAAACAAATCTGGACACCTCAAATCAGACAGGGAGAGATTTTCAAACTCTGGCGAGGCAGGACTGTGCCCTTTATCAGCTCTGAAGAAATTACAGAAGATGGACCTTCATCCCTCAGTGCTCCAAATGATTATGGGGTCGAAAAATCTCTAAAGAATAAATAATTGAGGCAGGGTAGCTAGCACAGCCTAGACATAAATAAATTTCCTATAGGTAGGTTTTAGAAGGCATTCAAATGTTTCTACTGCAGGCCTAGTAGCAACCTATCCCACTCCTTGGCAAATCCAGGGAAAACTCCATCAAATGTAGAACTAGGACAGTACAATCTTTCAATTTGCAGGTTAGCATAATAATCACTAGAAATCCTTTGGAGACACAAGTAAATTAAACTTAGGTATTTGGTATTGCATCACCCAGGATCCAAGTCCCTGAAATGGAATTTGTTAAACCTTTGAAATTGTTTAATGGTAGGCCTTTTTCTACACCTCTGAAGGAAAGGGGGCCACAAACATAAATGCTCATAAGAAAATGTATTGACCATTTGGGACAAATTTTAATCACAGTTTATAAGCTTATTTCCCTAGATACTTCTTGGACCATGAAAAAACTCAAACATCCCAGGGGAGTAAGTGCTGCTAAAAATTGAAGAAAGAAAGGACCCCATCAACAACTGTAAGAAAAGAAAGAAGGACCCTAAGGGTGGTCCTGTTCCTATACTAGTCTATAGAATTTAAATACCTAACTTCTCTATCATGATGAAACCCCTCTATGAAGCCTCAAAGGGGGGTGAACAGAAGCCCCTGCGATGGGAAAAGGCCCCGAAACAGGCCTTTGAATGAATTAAACAGGCTTCTCCCCTTCTGAGATTCTGTATGGGTGGCCACCCCCTCTCGTTAAGGGTGTACAGGGAGAGCTAAAGAAATTAGAAAGTCTTACCCTAAAACTGCAAATGCAAGCCTTAGGTTCAGTCCTAAATGCCATCCATTGTCAAGTCAGAGAACGATTGCCAATTAGTTTAACTACCGATGCCCATTCTTTTAAGCCAGATGATATGGTATGGGTAAAGGAATGGAACGTATAACCTCTAAAGCCCCTCTGGGGGGGGGCCATTTACTGTTCTTTTATATAGCAGAATTAAGTCGGCCTTCCAGGACTGGAAGTGCACTGCAGATTTGGCAACACCCCCTAAGCTGACCCTCCAGAAAGCCACTGAGCGCAACAGAGGCCCTGCTCTAGAAGCCTGAGAATACTTCAAGCCCTGCTTCAGTCAGACACCAGAGGGTGACTGATTGACACAAGGCAGAAGATTAAGGAGTCAGCTGAAGAACTCAGCGGCCATTACTGGTAAGCCATTGCTTTGCTTTGTCAACCTTTATATTTTCTAAACTGTTTGTCATTTTAATTGCTGTAGAACTAACTTTATTTGCTATAGAATTAACAGAGTTGTCCCCATTGAGCATGTTAGAAAAGGAGGTTTCACTAGCATTTCCATTCTTTCTTATAATGGAAAGTGTTCTTGTGCTTTTATGTATTTCTGCCTAATTTGGGTGTTTATCACTTTCCTCACACACCCAGCATGTATGTGTATAGAAACTATCTGGCCAGACGTAAGCGTTTTCCATCATTATTCATCCCAGCCAGAAGTTTGTTCTGGTGACCAACAAGGCCTGTTTGGTAATGGGCAGCTGCTTATGCAACTACATTTTCTCAATGTACTAAAGGGCTATTTTGGATATAAGGAAAGGTTGCATATGCCCAGTCCCCAGCATTACAGAAAGGCACATGCACCATAGGAATAATCCAGCCAGGATTTTTCCTTCTGCCTAACCCAAGGGGGGGTGAACTAGGCATTCCCCTTTATGAAAGCCTCAAAGCACGAGATGCTCGATCCCTCGACCAAGTTCCTAATATAGGAGGGTCCCAGGTTTGGAAAAATAACAAATGACCACCCCAGAGAATTATGAATACTTATGGCCCAGTCACATGGGCACAAAATGGGAGTTGGAAATGCTGCACACCTATATATATATATGCTAAATTGTATTATTACATTACAAGCTGTCTTAGAAATTATAACTAATCAAACAGCCACGGCTTTTGAGCTTGTTGCTCAGCAGCAAGCCCAAATGCGCACAGCTATTTATCAAAACCACTTAGCTTTGGATGACCTGCTGGCAGGAGAAGGAGGAGTATGTGGTAAATTTAATAGCTCTGACTGTTGTTTGCAAATAAATAATAATGGTAAAGTTATAACTGATATAGCCACCAATGTGAGAAGACTTGCCCATGTCCTGGTGCAAAAATGGCAATGCATACAAATCGGCAATTAATTTGAAAACACCCCTTAAGCTTTGGGTCTGGGAGGATTTAAGCATATTATTGAATCTGTAGTCCTAGTGGTGGAATGCTGTCTTATCCTCCTTGCATAGTCCCAATAATTATGAACACCATTTCTAAGTTTATGGAAACAGTTATTGAATGAAAAACTGTGGCCCATATAATGTTAATGCACCAGATTAAGAATGATAATGCTTTAGATCCATAAGAAATCAAGCATCAAAAGGGGGAATATAGCATAATGTGGCAAATGCTCAAATATATATTTCTTGTGTAATTGAGTGAATGAACACAAAGACACATAAGTAGCTGCTTCGGGGTCAGCAGTTGGCCCCATGGCAATCACCTGGGATGACAAATTGCCTCCCACTAACCCTGTGACAGAAAGGGGGTTTGGTAGCAGTTAAAGGTATTTCCTTTTGAAAGGCAAGCTGCAAGCTTTAAAGACCCACCGGGCGGTTTTGTTTGAAAAGCCAAATGGCCAAAGACTGATGGCTCTCATGGAAATGCAAAAGAGTAACTAATTCACAGACTTATCCAAAACCCCTCTTTTGAAGTTGATGGTTTACAACCCTGCAGTTCCTGGAGACCATTTGTTCTTTAAAAAATTTGATTTTTCTGAACACAACCATGTAAATTCCAAAGAGAATGTGTAATCGCTCAACACGACCCCCTCCCTTACCTAAACGAAGGTATGAAACCTTGCTTCTCCCATTCTGGGGGGCTCGACTTGGATGCGTTAGCCCTCAAGCCCACCGGCGTAATAAAATTGCCACTTCCTATAATAGTCTTGGTGTCATGGTTTCTCTATTTTCCTACTACAATAGGCTCACTTTAACTCACCCTTCCATGGAACCCCAGTTGGGCGCCAAAATGGATGCAGATTTTTCAGGTCAGCCTGGGCTTCGAGAGTGTCAGCTCAATGCATTGGCCAGCCAAGCCCTAGAGAGAGTCCTCCAGGGGTTGGTAAGCCTAGACTTGGTAATGTCGGTTCTAATGTGCTAGCAAGCCAAGCCCTGAGAGTGTTGCTGGGTTGGTGGGCTGGCAAGCCTAGCCCCCTGGGTGTCTCACCTTTGGAGCTTTGCCTTCTTCCAGCAGCTCTCCTGGTTTAGCTAGCTCCATGGACTGACAGGCCAGCACCTGGGGTGCACAGCTTTTTGGCTCCAACGATCTTCTGCAACTCTTCAGGTCACAGCTCTTCAGGGTTGAGGTTCTTGTCTCATGCCCAGGAAGAATGAGGGACATGGAAAGTCAAAAAGTGAGAAAACAGGATTTATTGAGAGGACAGAAAAGTTCCCACAGTGGGAGGGGACCCGAAGGGGTTGCCCCTTTGGGGCCGAAAACCTGGTGCTTATATAGCTCTAAGTTCAAGCCAATTGGCTAGCACAAGCTGTGAGCTGTAGCTATTCTGATTGGTCAGTATTAAGGACCAATTGGCAGGAAGTAGGGGCCTAATGTTGAGTTGATTGGTTGCTTTTTGATCCCAGCAGTGAATACTTAAGCTCTAGCTTGAGAGGCTCACATGGAGCTTGTTTACCAATGCTGAGCCTGAGAGGCCTGATAGGAATTCACCACGCTGTTACCAGAGGATCACCTGTCAGTCTGCCTAGCCTTTCTCTAGCTATCTCCTGTCTCAAGAGGAAGCAATGAAATTGTCTCTGTTTGCTGATGATGTGTTCTTATATATAGAAAAACTTAAAGATTCCACTAAAAAACTGTTAGAACTAATAAGGAAATTTAGTAAAGCTACAGGTTACAAAATCAACATACAAAAATCGGCAGTGTTTATATATACTAACTACAAACTATCCAGAAAAGAAATTAAGCCAACAATCCCATTTATAACAGAATCAAAAAAATAATAATTAAGAGTAAATTTGGGGGACCAAACTTTACCTGTACAATGATCATTTGTATACCTAACCCTGAATTGTACCCCACATCTTTAAAATAAAAATTTTTTTAAATTTCATTAATAGAATGAACTCCAATAAATCTATCTATAAAATGTAAAGAAACATTTTAAAAGTATGAAAAATAATTAGGATGAGAATAGTACAATAAAAGAACATGTTTTATGCATAATTTATAATACAATAATTTTCAATAAAAATGTATACCATTGGTAGAAAAAAAAGAGTAAATTTAACCAAATAGGAGAAGGATCTCTACACTGAAAAACTATAAAACATCAATTTAAAAAACTGAAGAATACACAACTACATAGAAAGATATCCCATGTTTATGGATTGGACAAGTTAATACTGTTAAAATGACCATACTATCCAAAATGATTTATAAATTCAATGCAATTCCTTTTAAAATTCCAATGCCATTTTTCATATAAATAGAATAAACAACCTTAAAATGTATAAAGAACCACAAGAGACACTGAACAGCCAAAGCAATCTTGACCAAAAAGAGCAAAGTTGAAGACATCACATTCCCTGATTTCAAAATATATTAGGAATTATTGTAATCAAAACTGCATGATATATCAACCAATGATACAGGATAGGAAGCCCAGGAAAAAAACCAAGTAGCTATGACCAATTGATTTTTAACAAAGTTGTCAAGAATACACAATGGGGAAAAAGAACAATCTCCTTAATATATCTCCTTAATAAATGGTATTGGAAAAACTAGATCTCAGAATGCAAAATAATGAAATTATCTCACACCATATGCAAAAATCAACTTAAAATAGATAAAAGACTTAAACATAAGATCCAAAACGGTAAAGCTATTTAAAGAAAATAGGTGATACTCTCCATGACATTGGTTTGGGCAATGATTTCTTGACTAGGATTCCAAAAGCACAATCCACAAAAGCAAAAGTGGACAAATTGGGATTGCGCTGAACTAAAAAACTTCGCCACTGCAAAGGAAATAATTAACAGAGGTAAGGGATAATCCACAGATTGGGAAAAAATATTTGCAAACTATACATCTGATAAGGAGTTAAAATTTAAATAGATAAGGAACTCAAACAACTCAATAGCAAGAAAACAAAAAGCCTGATTAAATATGGGCAAAGGATCTGAATAAACATTTCTCAAAAGAAGAGATAGTAATAACCAACAGATATATGAAAAAATGCTCAATATCTCTAATCATCAGGGAAATGCAAATCAAAATGTACAATGTTGGTAGGAATGTAAATTAGTATAGTACTTTCAGAAAAAAGTATGGAAGTTCCTCAAAAAAACCAAAAATAAATTAACATATGATCCAGCAATCTCACTGAGTATATACTGAAGGGAATTGAAAGTTCGGTATGTAGGCCGGGCTCAGTGGCTCAGCCTGTAATCCCAGCACTTTGGGAGGCCGAGGCGAGTGGATTGTCTGAGCCCGTGGGTTCGAGATCAGCCCGGGCAACTTGACGAGACCTTGACTCTACAATAAAAATAAATAAAAAATTAGCCGGGTGTGGTAGCACCCTTGTAGTTCTGGCTGCTTGGAAGGCTGAGGCAGAAGGATTGCCAGAGCCCAGCAGGTCAACAATGGGGTGACCGTGAGCATGCCACTGCACTCTGGCCTGGGCAACGGAGTGAGACTCCAACTAAAAAATTTTTAAAATAAAAGTTCAAAGTTCAGTATGTAGAATAGATGTCTGTACTCCTGTGTTCATTCCAGGATTGTTTACAATAGCCAAGATATGAAAGCAACCTAGCTGTCAACCAATGGTAGAATGGATAAATAAAATGTAGTATGTATACACAATGGAATACTATACAGTCTTTAAAAAGAAGGACATTCTATCATTTATGACAACACCGACAGAGCTAGAGGGTATTATGCTAAGTGAAAAAAGCCGTGCACAGAAAGAAAAACACTATATAACCTTACTTATATGTGGCACCTACAAAAAAAAATTTATCTCATAGAAACAAAGAATATAAAGTGGTTGCCAGAAGCTGGGCGAGAGGAGGAAGGATGGGGAAAGGGAAGATGGTGATCAAAAGGTACAAAGTGGCCAGCGCAGTGGCTCAACCTGTAACCCCAGCACTTTGGGAAGCCAAGGCAAAAGGATTGTCTGAGCCTGAGGGTTCGAGACCAGCCTGAGAAATATGGTGAGACCTCGTCTATACACTAAATCACAAAAACTAGCCAGGCGTGGTGGTGTGCGTCTGTAGTTCCAGCTATTTGGAAGGCTGAGGCAGAAGGATCGCCTGAGTTCAGCAGGCCGAGTCTGCGGTGGCCATGAGTATGCCACTGCACTCCAGCCTCCAACTCAAAAAAAAAAAAAAAAAAGTACAAAGTTTCAGTTAGACTGGAAGAATAAACTTTTAGTGATCTATTGCACTGTGTAGTAACCACAATTGGTAATCATCTGTATTTTAAAATTGACGTTAAAAAGAAGAAATTTTTAACATTCTCACTACAAAGAAATAATTAGTTGGGGACGTTATGTTCATTACTTTGACTGTTTCTACAATGTATTCATAGATCAAAGCATCACAAAATACTCCATAAATATACACTATTATTCATTGTCAATTAAAAATAGATAAATATTTAAAATTAAAACCAGCTCCGGAAAAAATTCAACAAATGGAATCATAAATATGTAGCCAAAAAAGTATTAAACTTGATGAAATTAGACAGCAGAAATAAAAAGAAGTTCACCATAGCTCTGCACCTATGTGAGATTGTTCTAACATTTTGTTGCCCAATGTGTGAGAAGGAGATTACAAACCCCATGAAGACTGATGTATTCTTCCATTCTTCTTAGTACTACGAGACTTAGTATTTTGGATCCATAAGGAATAAGGTGAGAACAAACTTTTGTGTTAAAGATGGGGTTTAGACACGTGCGCTGAGGCCAGAAATGGTAAGTGGTTTGTCCAGAGTCACACAGCCAGGAAAAAGCCTAGGTCACCTGATCTGATACTTGTTATTCTCTTGCTTGCTACCTCTGGTATACAAATAAATAAATAAATATTATTATAATAGAAAAAAATTGCTTTAAAAATCCTCTAAGGCTGAAATCTCCAGGGTTTAAGGACTCCTCCAGATTTTGAATTATTTGTTAAGATGACAGCCTGTTGTGATGGAGAAAATGTAATACTTCCCTGTATTTATTTTTAATGGGATTTGACTTTGGTGCCTCCCTCTGAGAACATAAAAACTTTCCAGTAGTCCTGGAATATTTTTATGAAGGTAGCTAGGAAACAGGTGGGAGCTTTACAGAGGAAGAAACCAAGGGATGGGGTGACTTCTGGAAAGGTTATCAATGAATGAGCGGTAAAGTTAAATAATGATGTGTTTCACCTTCATTAGCTAGGGCAGGGACTGAATATGTCCACAGGAAATATGGCTTGCAGAGAATGTTCTACTCAATCGCGGTGGATACAGGCCCAGTCACCAAACAGCCTTACCTCATAGACCCTGGAAACATTCGTGTAGCCTATATATTCACACACGTGCTCGGCTATTGACAGCAATTTACTTTATTACAAAACATTCAGTTTCATCTAACCATCGTTTTCTCTCTTCTTAGTGACCCCAGGGCTCTAGTGAGCCATTCCTTACATGCAGAACCACACAAGGAAAATGAATGACTCATGCACACGAAAGAACTGTTTTTTACTTTATCCGTCTCCATTGGCTGCCTTGAGATATTCTTAGTTAGACTGAAAGTGAATATGAAAGTTCAGTCTATTTATTGCTTTACCTAACTGCAAAGAAACTACAACTTACTTCCTATGAACTGCAAGTACGGTTTGATTTTTTAAATGACAAGAACATTGTTTCAAGGGGTGGGAACTATTTTCTCTGCTGTCATGGGGAAGCTGAGAACAGTTGCTTATTTAAAGTATCCACCCATTAGGGACCAGGTACTGGTTAGGATGCTCTACATCGTTCAATCATCACAACAAATCTATGAGGAACATAATTTTATCCCCATTCCATTGGTGAAGAAACAAGGTTATACAGCCAGTAAGTGTCAGACCTGGAATGTGGAGCAAACTCTGTCCACTGCCCACACGGGTCCCTTGAGCATTGAGAACAGGTAATGCTGGCCATCTGCAATTGTCATTCAAGTTATCAGGAAGTCCCTTTATCTGTCTCTGGGCTGAATGCAGGTGCAAGAGTATCCATAAGCACAAGAGTATCCACAAAAGCCTCGCTTTTCCTCTGTGCTGTGATTGTTGAAGGTTTTAATAAACGGGACTATAAACGACTTCCATGAGGTGGAAAGCAAGAGGGTCCTATTGCAGAAGACAAACTGCTCGAATGAAAGTGCCAGACTGAATAAGCTCATTTGAGGAAGCAGACTCTCTGATCCGAAAGTTCAAGTTGCAGCTGCACACCCACACCTTCACTGCAATGAGAAGGATCAAAAAAATGTGATAGATTTCTTTCTCATATAATGTGCCTCTGTGCTCTTGCATGTGTGTGTGTGCACGTGTGCTCTAACGGGGCACAGCCAGGACTTCCCAGCCAGAGAAATCTACAGCAGCAGGAGCACTGTTCTCTGCCAGACAATAAAAACCATGGAAGACTCACCCCTGAAGAGAGGTCCTGGCCTCCCTCTGAGAACCAACTGAGGATGATAAAATGTGAGCACCTAGCCTCATATGCTTTCTTTCTTCCACAGGGGTGGGGACCACAGCCCAGAGGGGCTTTTTGGAGACAATAACTCATCTTGGAATGTCTCCCTGGCAGGTGACCTTGCAGGATCCACTCTAGTTATTTGGGGAAGTTATTTGTTTCATCTGGAAATTCAATTGAACTTAATTCATCAAATACTCATTAGGCAACAACTATGTACTAAGCAGTATATTAAATGCAAACCATGAAGAATGTGGAGATTATCAGTCTATACTCCAATCTTTCAAGAAGTTCATTTTATAACAGGATTAAGATATTCCCATCATTAATAACTCAAAAAGCAGCAGATGCTGGAGAGGATGCCGGGAAAGGGGAAGACTTCTACACTGTTGATGGGAGTGTAAACTAGTACAACCTCTAAGGAAAACAGTTTGTCGATTCCTAAAAGATCCATATGACCCTGCAATCCCCCTACTGGGAATATACCCAGAGGAACTCAAATCACTCTATGAAAATGATACCTGCACATGCATGTTTATTGCAGCATTGTTCACAATAGCAAAAACATGGAACCAACTGCACTGCCCATCGAAAGGGGACTAAATTATAAAAATGTGGTACATATATACAACAGAATATTAGGCAGCCATAAAGAAGGACAAAATCATGAACTTCACAGCAACCTGGATGAAATTAGAGTCTATAATACTGAGTGATATATCACAGAAACAAGGAACTGAATGTCACACGTTGTAACTCATAAGCGGACCTTGAACAATTATCATAATACTATAAGAAAAGGATTGGCAGTAGTGGGAAACTGCTGGGGGTGGAGGGTGGCGTGAGGTTGGCAGTAGTGAGAATCTGCGGAGGGGGCACACCTCATCAACAAGGGTACCTACATAATGAACAATTGTATACCTAACCCTGAAGTGTACCCCACACCTTCAAAATTAAAAAATATAAAAAATAAAAAGATATCCATCTGACTAATGAAAGTAAAAGGCTGAGTGCTTAAGAGTCCTCGTGTGCTACTGAGCTGAATCTTGGGGTATTTGTAGGATTTTGACAACCAGAGTAACCATTGTTCTACACAGACAAACAGCTTGGAAACAGGTTTGGGGGAACAGCACATATTAGCTAGGTTTGATTCTTAAAAGATCTAAAAATCGACCTTCCATACGACCTGCAATCCCCCTACTGAGAATATACCCAAAGGAATTCAAATCACTCTATGAAAAAGATACCTGCACATGCATGTTTATTGCAGCATTGTTCACAATAGCAAGAACATGGAACCAACTGCACTGCCCATCAAAAGAGGACTAAATTATAAAAATGTGGTACATATACACAATGGGGAATTATTTGCTTCATCTGGAAATTCAATTGATCTTAACTCATCAAATATTCATTGCATGAGAATAAATGACAAGCCTGGCTGGCATAACACATTGGGAACATCCTGTGTACAGGGATCTCATCACAGTTGGTGAGCTGAAGGTCATTGGTGACTTTCTCAAAAACAGTTTTAATGCAGCAGTGAGGGCAGAAGCCAGTTTGAAAAGCTAGGGTTGAGAAAAAGTAGAATGTGAGGAGGTGGACGCCGTTAAATGGCAACAAGTCCTATAAGACACATGGAAGTAAAAACAGCATACCCTGCCTGATATTTTCACTTTCAGTTTTTGGCATAAGACCCATTAATAGAAAGCATTCACTCATGATCATCCAGTGGAGTGTCTTGTATATCTACATGAGGGATTACTAATTCTGATACTGCGTTTGTACAACTGCCGACCTCACTGTTGTCCATAGAAGTAGGAGAGCTACAGGATTAAGTAAACTGCAGCATTTTAAATGGCAATTAGAGGAAGACAAAAGAAGCATTTCACAGGATGTCAGTTTACTTACTGAAAGATGCTGAGTTTGACTGGAGTTCAATAGATTTCTCCACAGCACCAGCATGTGGAATCTGCAAGAAAAGTTCATTTCCCAAAGCCAACTCAGACAAGAATTCCATCAATTTAATGGCTGCTGCTACTACTTTTAAATAATTAGTTCATGGCTTAGCTACTGGGTCTAATTGCAAGCTATAAGATAATATTGTCTCAGTCCCTGAAGGAAATACTCCTTGTTGGTTTTTTTTTTTTTCTCAGAATGTTCCACAATGTTCTTAAATAAAGTCTGTAATCTGAAACTGGTTCCTCCTGCTTTTTTTTTCTTGTCTGCAAGAATGTATAACAGACTAATCATGTTTTCTTTTCATTCTTTTTGGGATTTTTAAAATTTGTTTGTTTATTGTATTTGTGCAGAAATACCTTAGGTATTAGGAATTAAATTTAACAGTTTTCGACAATTCCTCCTGATTCTTTCTGGCGAGAAGGTAATTGAACAAAAAGGTCAGCAGATTCAGAGTTGAAGTAAAGACGGTAAAAAAACGGTCAGGATGAATTCATTCAAAGTCAGTTCCTTTTTTTCTCATGTCTTTAGTCTATTGCTTAAGCTTTTTGTTTGCTTTTTGCAAAAAAATCTTTTAAAGAGGCAACTTGGGTTAATTTAGTCATTTATATGGTTCCAGGTAGCAATTAAGAAACACAATCCATTGTTTTTTGTGCGATTTTTTTTGATTCCTGCTTTTTCTAATATGCTTCACAAATAAGCAATTCTATCCAAATAAACATCCTCATTGAGGCCACTTTAACTTTAAGTTACCTTTGGAAAGGCGTACCCTATCTATTTAAGGAACCCAGTCCCCAGTACTGCTTCTGTCATGACTTCCAAAGGTTATATGCTCTCTCACGGCACAAAACTCTGGACTCAAGAGCCAAAAAGATTCAAACAAACAAACAAAAAATCCTACCCAAAGCCTTTTAAATCCAATTTGATTTTGAACCCAGTTCAAGCTATAACCCAGTAAAAGAGGGAAGGAGGGGAAAAAGGAAAGAGAAAAAAGGAAAAAGTTTGCTCAGATAAACTTGAAGAACTCAGAATAAGTGGAACTCAGAATCCAGCAGAGAAGCTCACCCAGGAATCCAGTTGCTGGGAGAGATCACTGGGCTTGTTGGGTCCCAGCTGGCACCTGCATGGTCAGTCTCGTTCCTGAGAGTTACTTGAAGTTCTACCTCGGATCCTGCCAACTATGTCAATCTAAAAGGGTTCTAGAATCACACAGCACTCTGGACTAAAGATGGTCCAGGATGCTCCACCTGCAATGAAGTGAAGGATATTTATTACCAGAAAACAGGAAGTGACATACAGAGATTATCTGATTGGTGTAGTTTGGCCTTATTCAGGCATAATTTGGCAACTTTTGTGCTGGAACTGACCGAGGTCTTGGTGGCCATGCTTTCCTGAGTCTCATTAAGACTTAGGAAATCCTAGATAGTTGTATTCTAGATAGGTTACAACTCACACATCAAGTTAGGGTACAAATCACTAAGGAGGTATTTGGAGGACAAGGCTTATTATCCAAGTACAAAGGCCACTTTGAGCAAACATAATCTAACAGTATACTATATTTTGAATACATCACAAAGGAGAAAAAAACTTTAACCAGATGTGGTGTCTCACACCTGTGATCCTGGCTACTGTGGAAGGCTTGAGCCCAGAAGTTTGAGGCTGCGGGGAGCTATGATCACACTACTACACTCCAGCCTGGGTGACAAGGCAAGACTGTCTCTAGAAAATGAAAAATTGAGAACCTATTCCTCCTATCTAATTGAGGCTTTGCACTCTTTGGTCATCATCTCTCCATTTCCCTCACTTTGCCAGTTGATCTCCAACTGCTCTCTGCTTCTTTGAGATCGATTGTTTTAGATCCTACATGTAAGTGAGGACATATGGATTTGTCTTTCTGTACCTGGCTTATTTTACTTAACATAATGTTCTCCAATTCCATTTCTGTTGCCATGAAGACAAAATTTATTTTCTTTATCCATTTATCTGATGATGGACACTTAGGTTGAATCTATAACTTGGCTAATGTGAATAGCATTGCAATGAACATGGCAGTTTATCTCTTTGATAAACTGATTTAAAATATTTGAGGTAGATATCCAGCAGTGGATTTAATGGATCAATTGGTAGTTCCATTTTTAGTTTTTTGGGGGAAAGTCCAAACAGTTTTCCATAATGGCTGTACTAATTTACATTCTCTCAACAGTATACAATGGTTCCCTTTTCGTCACATCTCACCAATACTTATCTTACATCTTTTTTGATAATAGCCATTCTGATGAGTATGAGATGATACCCTATTGTGTTTTAATGTGTATTTCCTAATAATTAGTGATGTTGGTGATTTTTTCATATATCTGTTGATTATTTTGTGTCTTCTTTTAAGAAATGTCTGTTCAGGTTCCTTGTCCATTTTTAATGGATTATTTACTTTCTATACAGTTGTTTTATTTACTGCTGAACTACTTAGATCAGATGTTTGGGTTGCAATATTTCCTGCCAATTCATAGCTTGTCACTTCACTCTGTTGCTTTCTTTCTTGTACAGAAGATTTTTAGTTTAATATAATCTTATATATCTATTTTTGCTGTTGTTGCCTGCACTTGCCCAATGTCATGTAATTTTTCCCTTATATTTTCTTCCAGTGGCTCTACAGTTTTTGCAATTTTAGATCTTATGTTTAAGTGTCTAGTCCATTTTTAGTGTTTTTTTTTAATATGGTGTGAGGTAAGGGACTGATTTAACTCTTCTGCATACGCATATCCAGTTTCCTCAACACTATTTTGAAGAGAATGCTCTTTTCCTATTGTGTATTCTTGGCATCTTTGACAGAAATCAATTGACGGTACATATGAGTGTTCATTTCTAGGTTTTTCTTCTGCTCCATTAGTCAATGAGTCTGTTTTTTATGCCAGTACCATACTGTTTAAATTAACATTCCTTTGTAGTATTGTTTGAAATCAGGATTGTGATGTCTTCAGCTTTGTTCTTTTTGCTCATGATTGTCTTAGCTATTGAAGGATTTTTGTGGTTCCTAAATTTTAGGATTTATTTTTCTATTTATTTGAAAAATAGAAATTTTCATTGGAATTTTGGTAGGGATTGCATTGAATCTATAGACCATTTTGGAGAGTATGAACATTTTAACAATATAATTATTTCAATCCATGAACACAAAATATCTTTCCATTTATTAGTGTCTTCTTGAATTTCCTTCATTAACATTTTATAGTTTTCAGTGTATAGGTTTTTATCTTCTTTGTTAAATTTATTCCTAAGCTTTTTTTTTTAGTGGAGCTCTCACTCTGTCGCCCAAACTGGAGTGTAGTGGCATGCTCATGGCCACCACAGCCTCAACCTGCTGGACTCAGGCGATCCTTCCACATAAGCCTTCCAAATAGCTGGAACTGCAGGCACATGCCACCATACCCGGCTAATTTTTTTATTTATTGTAAGGACGACACCTCATCAAGTTGCCCAGGCTGGTCATAAATCCTCTCGCCTCTACCTCCCAACATGTTGGAGTTACAGGCGTGAGCCAATGTGTCTGGCTTATTCCCAAGCATTTTATAGCTATGATAAATAGGATTATTATCTTGATTTATTCTTTTAGAAAATTTACTGTTAGTGTATGAACATAGTCGTGGTTTTGGTGTGTTGTTTTTTTATCCTGTATTTTTTAACTTTACTGTATTTGTTTATTAGATCTAACAGTTTTAAATCTTCAGGTATTTTGGACATAAGAAAATGTAGTTTCAAAGTGGTGCAATTTTACCTCTCTTCTAATTTTCAGGCCTTTTATTTATTTGTCTATTCTAATTGCTCTGGTTAGGATTTCCATTACTATGTTGAATAGAGATTATGAGAGTGGGCATTCTTGTCTAGTTCCAGAGCTCAGAGGAAAGAGTTTCAATTTTTACCTTGGAGTATAATGTTAGCTGTGGGTTTATCATATAAAGCCTTTACTGTGTTGAAGTAAATACCTTCTATACCTAATTTGTTGAGAGTTTTTATCATGAAAAAAATATTGAATTTCATTAATGCTTTTTCTGCATCTAATCAAAAATTCATATGATTTTGTTCTTTATTCTGTTAATGTGGTGTATCACATTTATTGATTTGCCTGTGCGGAAACATCTTTAATCCTAGGGATAAATACTACTTCTTCATGATGAATGATCCTTTTAATGTCAGGTGGAATTCAGTTTGCTAGCATTTTGTTCAGGATTTTTGCATTTATGTTTATTATGCCTGTAGCCTGTAGTTTTCTTTTCTTGTGATATCTTTATCTGGCTTTGGTGTCAGGGTAATGCTTGTCTTGTAAAACAAGTTTAGAAACATTTACTCTTTTTTGACTTTTTGAAGAATTTGTGAATATTAGTATTAGTTCTTTAAATGTTTGGTAGAATTCAGCATTGAGGCCATCAGGTCCTGGGCTTTCTTTTGATGGAAGATTTTTTAAATTACTGCTTTGATTTAATTACTCATTATTGTCTCTTTTTAACACCCTTGTTATGCTATTTTGATTACTAAAACTTTGTAGTGAATTTTTTTTTTTTTTTGAGTTGGAGTCTCACTCTGTCACCCAGACTGGAGTGCAATGGCCACTCCCGGTCACTGCAGCCTCAACCTGCTGGGCTCCAGCAATCCTTCTGCCTCAGTCTTCCAAGTAGCTGGAACTACAGCCCCACATTACCACACCCGGCTAATGTAGTGAATTTTGAAATCAGGTAGTGATGTCTTCAGCTTTGTTCTTTCTGTTCAACACTGCTTTGTCAGTTCAGAAACTTTTTTGGTTCCATGCAGATTTTATGATTGTAAAAACCATTTCTGTGAAAAATGTCATTTGAATTTTAATAGAGAATGCGTAGTATCTGTAGATTGCTTTGAATATTATAAAATATTTAATAACATTCTTCCAATCTGTAAAATGGCCTATCTTGCTATTACTTCTATTTGTTTGTCTTCAATTTCTTCCATCAATGCTTTATCGTTTTCAATGTACAAATCTTTCACCAGGCTAAATTCATTTATCAGTATTTTTATTTTTGAAGCAATTACAAACCAGAGTTTTATTTACTTATTAATTGTTAGTGTTGTTAGTGTACAGAAACACTACTGATTTTTGTATGATTTATTTTTCTAAACCTACTAAATTTATTTCTTAGTTTTAACAATTTTGTGGTGGAGTCTATAGGGTTTTGTACATGTGCAGATAAAAACAATTTAACTTCTTCCTGTTTTATTTAGATGCCTTTTATTTGGGTTTATAGTATAATTCCAATAGACACAATTCCAAATATAATCCCAAATGTTGAAATCCTGAAAGATCAAAATTCCTAGCATCTAAAACCCTGAGAATCACAATCACAGGGTGGTTGAGTTATGTTAGGCAGAACTATTGCTTTGTTATTGTCTTTATGTAGAAGAAAATGAATTTCAATTGAATTGCCAAGCCATATGACAGATTTGAAATTAGGTGCAATCAAGTCTAAAAGTGAATTTCAAGATGTTACCTATAAAGTTTGTTTTCTCCATCCAGACCAATGTGTTTAGCAAAAAATTTGATGAGTGGCTTGGCCAGACAGTATGGCAGTTACAAAACTTCAACTTAAAATATGTCATTTGCTTGGATCGGCATTCCCTCCAGCTGATGACATTCCAGGAGCTTTTAATGAGTTAAAGCCACATTTGCCTAAAGAAGCCAGTGACGTTACTGATTGGTTTGAAAATACTTATGTGAAAGGTAGGATAAAAAGACACACAACAGTGTTGCTTTCAGTATCAGTGTGGTTTTCATCAAATGCGTGGTCTGTATATGAGTGCATGTAGGAATGAGCTCATGTGTACACAGAACAATATAGAAACATGGCACAGAAGAGAAAATTTAACAGGGAATGCTCATGTCAGGGTGTGTGTGTGTGTGTGTGTCTGTGTGTGTGTGTGTTTTGAGTTGGAGTCCCACTCCATCGCCCAGGGTGGAGCGCAGTGGCATACTCATGGCCAGCCCAGTACCTACCCGCTGGGCTCTGGGGATCCTTCTGCCTCAGCCTTCCAAGTAGCTGAAACTACAGGCACACACTACCACGCCCAGCTAATTTTTGATTTATTGTTGAGACAGGTCTCACCAAGGTACCTGGGCTGGTCTCAAACCTGTGGGCTCAGGTAATCCATTCACCTCGTCCTCCCAAAGTGCTGTGATTACAGGCTGAGCCACAGAGCCCGGTCTCAGTGTGTTTTGAATAAAAGCGTTTCAAAAAGAACAGCACCATGTAAAAAATGAATGTCAATATATTCCCTGAGGTCAACCATGTCCTAAAAGAAAAAAGGTATCTATTTGTCATGATGCAGGATTTCAAAATATAGTTAATGATCATGAAAGTTAGCCAACTCTTATAGGCTACTTCTGTAATATACTTTTTTATATGCCAGATTTTCTTTTTAGTTTTTTTCTCTTTCTCTCTCTCTCTCTCAATCTTTCTTTTTTCTTTTGTGATTTGGAGTCTCAGTCTGTCCTCAGGCTGGAGTGCAGTGGCATGCTCATGACCACTGCAACCTCAACCTGCTGGGCTCAGGCGATCCTTCCGCCTCAGCCTTCCAAGTCATAGGTATAAGCCACAACACCTGGCTGATTTTTTTTTTTTTTTGAGTTGAAGTCTCACTCTGTCACCCACACTGGAGTGCAGTGGCCACTCCTGGTCACCTCAGCCTTGACCTGCTGGGCTCCGGCAATCCTTCCGCCTCAGCCTTCCAAATAGCTGGAAC
>NW_007248853.1:164241-211644 GCF_000164805.1 Carlito syrichta
ACAGCTCTTTTTTTTTTTTTTTTTTTTGAGTTGGAGTCTCACTCTGTCGCCCAGACTGGAGTGCAGTGGCCGCACCCGGCCACCGCAGCCTCGACCTATTTTAAGTTGTCAGCATTCTGTTTTACAATTCACAGTGCTATGTGTTTCATCTTTGCATCATTTCCAATACTGGAGGTAAAATTGTGTAAAGGCTTTTAGAGAGATAATACATTCTGTGTGTTTTTTGCAAATGTGACTTCACGAAAGTGCAGCATCACAAAATTGCCTTGATATGTAAGCATTGTGCATGTAATTACAAATGCTGAAACTTCAACAAATGAAAAGATATCCTTTTTGTGCTTCTGCATTTGAGAAAGATAAACTTTTAAAGATCTTGGTTCTTGGGCAACTGGTGCAGCAGTAAGGCAGTGGTGACTCATTTTGGTTTTTGATTGATTTCAATAGAAGACTCAGGTTATAGACACATGAAAAAGTGCTCAGCTTCACTAGTCATCAGAGAAATGCAAATCAAAACCACATTGCAATACCACCTAACCTCAGTAAGAATGGCCATCATTAATAAAACAAACAACAGATGCTGGTGAGATGTGGAGAAAAAGGAATGCTTCTACACTGCTGGTGAGAATACAAAATAGTGCAACCTCTTTGGAAGACAGTGTGGCAATTTCTGAAAGAACTAGAAATTGGCCTTCTATACAACACAGCAATTCCCCTATTGGGAATATACCCAGAGCAGCTCAAATCATTCTACAAAAAAAGATACCTGCACAAGTATCTTTGTTGCAGTTCTATTCACAATAGCAAAAACATGGAACTAAACATGCTGCCCATCGAAGCAGGACTGGATTAAAAGAATGTACATATACACAATGGAATATTATTCAGCCATAAAGAAGGACAAACATATGGACTTTGCAGCAACTTGGATAGATTTAGAGTCGGTCATACTCAGTGATCTATTATAGAAATGATGAACAGAGTACCATATGTTCTCACTCAAGCAAAACTAGAACAATTATAATATTATAAGAAAGGGACTGGCAGTAGTGGGAAACTGCTAGGGGAGGGAGGGCGCACCTCATCAACAAGGGTGCCTGCATAATCAACATTTGTATACATAACCCTGAATTGTATCCCACATCGTTAAAATAAAAAATGAAAAAAAAGTCCAGGTTGTCCATCACAGTATTTTCAATGACTGTAGTTATAAAGCTGAGTGTACCAACTTATTATTACAACCATAATAATATGTATTATTCATTTCACTTTTTGACCTAGTTCTATATGAATACAGTTTACCTGTTTGTATCTATTATACCCCTGTAGCTGTCATTAGCATGTCTGAGTGTTTATGCTTGCAAAAACATGTATGTTATTATTACCTGTTTTATTGTGTAAAGCATCCAAGTGAAGTGCTGTCATGTTTTTACATGTTTCTTAAATAAATCCCCTTTTAAAAGTGTAAACAAATATCTTTTAAAGATTTTTAAATTATTTTTTCCAGAATTATATTTTAGAGGTTTTGATCTTTTAGAATTGTCATTTATGGGATTTAGGAATTTTGATCTTTCGGAAATTCAACGTTCAAGATTATGGTGTTTAGATTGTGTCTTTTGAGAATATGATTGTCTTTTACTTCTTTTTCCACCTTAATTTTGCTGGCTAGGACTTTCAGTACTATGTTGAATAGATGTAGCAAGCATTTGTGTTCCTGTCTTGTTTCTGATCTTTAAAAAAAAAGTCTTCAACTTTTCACATTGAGTATGATGTTAGCTGTGCTCTTGTCATGCATGACCTTTATTGTGTTGAGGTACATTTCTTCTATACCTAATTTATTTTATCATGAAGGAATGTTGACTTTTGTCAATTTTTTGTGTCTATTTAGATGATACATGTTTCCTCTACTATGGTGATGGGCATCACATTTATTTGTTTGCCTATGTTGAACCATTGTGTATCCTAAGGACAAATCCCACTTGATGATGGTGAATAATCCTTTTAGTGTGATGTTGATTTGGAGTTGCTAGTATTTTGTTGTAAAATATTACATATATGTTCATCAGAGTTATTTGCTGGTTATATTCTTTCTTTGTCTGGGTTTTATATCAGAGTATATAGACATCATAAAATAAGTGAGGAAGTATTTCTTCTTATTCAATATTGGAAAGAGTTTGAGAAAAACTGATACTAGGTCTTCTTTACTATTTGGTAGATTTCACCAGTAACATTATCAGACACTGAGCTTTTTTTTTCCTTTTATTTTTAGGTGACATGTAATAATTGTACATACTTATGGAATACAGAGTGATATTTTGATATGTATATGCAATTTATAAGAATCAAATCAGAGTAATTATACATCACCTCAAACATTTATCATGTCTCTGTGTTATAAACATTCAAAATCCTCTCTTCTAGTTTTTTGACAGTATACAATAAATTACAGTTAATCATATATATATATATATATTTGGGGGGGGTTGGAGTCTCACTCTTGTCACCCAGACTGAAGTGCAGTGGCACGCTACGGCCACCGCAGCCTCGACCAGTTTGGCTTAGGTGATCCCTTCTGCCTCAGCCTTCCAAGTAACTAGAACTACAGACGCATGCCACCATGCCCAGTCAGTTTTTGTGATTTATTGTAGAGATGAGGTCTCACTAAGTTGCCCAGGTTGGTTTCAAACCCCCCTGCTCAGGCAATTCTCTCACCTCGGGCTCCCAAAGTGCTGGGATTATAGGCTAAGCCACCGTGCCCAGTCTACAGTTAACCAACCAGAGCTACATAACAACAGAATTCACCTCTCCTCTCTAGGTATAATCTTGTATCTCTTAATCAACCTCTCTTCATCTTCCTCTTCCCTCAAACTTCCCAGCCTCTAATAACAACAATTCTACTCTCTACTTCCACAAGCTTAAATTTTTAGCTTCCACATACAAGTGAGACAATGTGGTATTTATCTGTCTGTCCCTAATTTATTTCACTTAGCATAACCTTCTTCAGGCTCATCCATGTTGCCAAAACTGACAAGAGTTCTTTCTTCTATGGTTGAATAGTATTCCATTGTACATATATATTATATTTTTTCTTATTTCATTCATCTTTTGATGGATCTTTAGGTCAATTTCAGATCTTAGCTATTGTAAATCATGCTGCAACAAGCATGGGAGAACAGATATATCTTTGATGTTCTGATTTTCTTTCTTTTGGATAATAATTTACCCAGTAGTGAGATTGTTGAATCATATGTTTGTACTATTTTTAACTTGTTGAGAAATCCCTCACATTTCCCATAATGGCTGTACTAATTTACATTTCCACCAACAATATGTGAGTTCCCTTTTCTCTACATCCTTGTCAGCACTTGCTATTTTTGGTCTTTTTGACAACAGCCATTCTAACTAGGGTGAGATGATATCTCATTGTAATTTTGATTTGTACTTCCCAGATTATTAGTGATGTTGAGCATTTTTTTCATAAATTTTGGTCATTTGCAAGTCTTCTTTTGCAAAATGTCTATTTAGATCTTTCACCCACTTTTTAACCAAATCATTTATTTTCTTGCTGTTCGGCTGTTTGAGTTCTTTGTACATTCCAGATATGTTCCCTTGTTACATGGATAGTTTGCAAATAGTCTTCCATTCTACAGGTTGTTTCTTCTTGCAGATATTTCTTTGAGATCCTGATTTCAATTATTTGGGTATATACCCTGGAGTGAGATTACTGGATCATATAATAATTTTATTTTTTTAAAGAAAGTTTTATACTGTTTTCCATAGTTTACACTAAATTAAAAATGATCTTGGCTGGGCACGGTGATCCCAGCACCTTGGAAGACTGAGGTGAGAGGATTGCCTGAGCCCACAGGTTTGAGAACAGCCTAAGCAACTTGGCAAGGCCTCATCTAGGCCTCATCTCTACAATAAATCAAAAAATTATCCTGGCGTACCTGTAGTTCCAGCTACTTGGAAGGCTGAGGTGGAAGGATTGCCTGAGCACAACAAGTCAACGCTGGGGTGACTGTGAGCATGCCACTGCACTCCAGCCTGGGCAATGGAGTGAGACTCCAACTCAACAAAAACAAACAAAAAAAAGATCTTAGCACTACTCGTACAATAGCATAGTATTATTATTTGTCATTACATTTACCGTTATAAAGTAATTTTATACTTGCATATCCTTTTATATCATTCAGTGTCTTTTTGTTTCAATGCTAAAGAAACTATCTTCAGCATTTCTTGTAAGGAAGGTGTGGGGTGATAAACTCCCTCAGTCTTTTTATTTGGAAACATCTTTATTCCTTCATCATTTAAAAAAGACAGGTGACTGGGTATAGAATTCTTGGTTGGCTTTTTTTTCTCTCAACTGTTTGAATGTGTCATACTTCTCACTTCTGGCCTGCAAAGTTTTTACTGGGAAATTCACTTACTTTGAAGTACTTACTTTATGTGACAGATCACTTTTCTCTTACAGCTTTCAAAATTCTCCGTCTTTCACTTTTTAAATTAATTATTTTATTGATCCATAATAATTATACATATTTATACAGAACATGTAATATTTCGATACATGCATACAATGTGTATTGATCACATAAGGGTAACTGAGATATCTATCACATCAAACATTTTCATTTTCTTGTATTGAGAACATTCCAAATTGTCTCTTCTAGCTATTTTGAAATGTACGATAATTTATACTATAAAAATACAGTTAGAGAAAACAAATAAGTTCGAATGTTTGATAGCCCCAAAGGGTTAATAGCCACCCCACTGTGCTGTCAAACACTAGAGTTTATTTAACTGTTCTTTTGTTACAAGTTTATTATGGTGTGCTTGAAGTAGAATTTTGGATCCTATTTGGGATCTATTTGGGTTCTATTTGGCATCCTTTGAGTTTCACGAGTTGGGTATTCATTTCCTTTTTTCAAATTTGATAACTTTTTATCATTATTTTTAAAAATAATCTTTGTTCCTTTCTTTATTTTCCTTCTTAGACTTCCAATATATGCATATTGGTTTGCTTGATGGTGTCCCATAAGTCTCTTTATTCTTTTTTAAAAATTCTTCTGAATAGATAATTTCAAATGATTCATTATCAAGTTCACTGATTTTTTTCTTATGCTTGGTCAATTCTGCTGTTGAAGCTCTCCACTGAATTTTCAGTTCAGTTATTGTATTCTTCAGTTCTAGAATTTCTGTTTGGTTCTTGTGTTTTATCTTTGTTTATTTTCTCATTTGTTTGCATATAATTTATATGATTTTGTTTAGTTGTTTATCTGTGTTATGTTATAGCTCATTGAGTGTCTTTAAGATTATTATTTTAGTGCCAGGCATGGTGGTTCAAGCCTGTAATCCCAGCACTTTGAGAGGCCGAGGTGAGAGGATTGCCTGAGTCCAGGGGTTCAATACCAGCCTGGGAAACTTGGTGAGACCTCATCTCTATAATAAATAAAAAAGTTAGCCAGGCACAGTGGCATGCACCTGTAGTTTCAGCTACTTGGAATGCTGAGGCAGAAGGATCTCCTGAGCCCAGCAGGTTGAGGCTGCAGTGGCTATGAGTGTGCCACTGCATTCCAGCCTGGGCGACAGAAGAAGACTCCAACTCAGAAAAAAAAACAACCAAGATTACTATTTTAAATTGCCATGCAATTCATAGATCTCCATGCATTTAAGGTTGGCTACTAAAGACTTATTTTTAGTGTCATATTTTCCTGATTTTTTGTGTTCCTTGTAGTTCTGTGTTGGAATCTTTGCATCTGAACAAGCAGCCACCTTTTTATTCTTTATAGACTGGTTCTAGTAGGGAAAGACTTTTAACAATTAGCCTTCTAACAATCAGAGATTTTGTGAATCTCTCAACCCTTTTTTTATGAATGTACACATTCCACTACTCTCTCTCCTGCCTTGGGAGGAAGTCTCAGAATTGTGCTCCTTCTCCCAAACCTACAGAGTTGTACTAGATGTTGAATGCTACTTTATCCTTTTGCATTAATATACTGGGACATTAAGTACAAGCCCAGATTTCCTCTCTTTCACCTGAAGAAGAAAACTCAAGATTGTATGCCTTTCCCAATTGTGTTGAGCCATGCCAGGTACAGAACATCAACCTCTCTTTTTCCCTAGATAAGTGCACTAAGATTCCAGGACATCAGGTTCACTTCTCTCTATTCCTCCTCCACTACTTCTCAAGGAGTAGTTTCAAGACTGTGGTTTCTCCCAATCCTGCAGACCTAAGCTGGCTGCTGAGATACATGCTGTCAACAGAGATCTGTGCCATCTGCAGAGGTTCATGCCATCTGCTACAAACTGTGCTATCCACTGAGATCCTTGCCACTGTTGGAAGTCACACTTAATGTTGGGTGCTGTGCTAGCCACTAGAAACTGCACTGACTGTTGCAACTACACTGGCAGCTGTGATCAGCACCAGCAACTGTAATAAGTGCTTCCAGCAGTAGCCCATGCTAGATACCAGGTGCTGCATGGCTGTCTAGTCTGTACAGGCTCCTGGGGATTTCTTAGATTGCAGGGAGACCCACAAAGTACTGGTAGCTGTGTGGCTGCTGAGATCATGGAGTCTTCTGGGAGCTGTGTGGCTGTTGGAGGCCATGTGGCCACTGGAGCCCATGCCAAATGTTAAGAGACACCTATCCCAATTTTCTATTATTAGCTGTTTGTAGATATTCCAAACCATGTTGGATCTTTCAGCCCTCCTAGTGAGTCAAGACAGGACAGTGTCCTAAAAGGCAAGGATGCTGGATAAGCCCCTCTCTTTCCTTTTTCAATGGAAAAAAATTGTGAGCCAAGGGGATCTCACCCAGTGGTAAGCTGTGCCAACTCGAGGGAAGGGGAAACATGAGCAAAGTGAAACTGCTCTCTCTACCCATTTTAATGTGGCCATTCTTGGTCCCATGAACTTTGGAGATGCTCCAACTCCTTTACTGGATTCTGGGGCTCTCACAAAGCTGAAATGTGTGCTGCAAGAGACGTGGCTGTCCCTATTCACCCATAGTGCAAGCAGATGAGAGCCTAATCAGGAAAAATGTGCATTAGTCCAAGGACATAAGAGAACCATAGTTCCTGGACAGTATGGAAAGAAATAACGGTCTATGGAAGGGCCTGGAATGAAGAAAAGAACGTGAGATTATCCATCAAGGGATCCCTTTCTACCTCAAATTCTATCACTCTTCCATTTTGTCATGCTCATATGTTCATCCCACACCTTTAAGCATCTTTCCTCTGCTAAAAATATCCTTTTTCCAGTCCTCCTGAGTCTTAAAATTTTCACTTAAGATCCAGTTTGCATGTTGCTTCTATGACTGTTGGAATAAAGTTGCTGTCTTTTCTGACTCCCAGTCTTTTTATATACTTTTACTGTACAAAACGACCACACCTTGGTTTAGTTGTTTACAAGTTTTTCCATCACTAGAGATGATAAGTTTTATGTCAAGCTTTGACAATATCTACCTGTGGGACCTGGGCCAAATGCCGTTCCCTCTTTCAGTCTCAGCCTTCTCTGTAAGATGGTAAAGATAAACTAATTGATCCCTCAGGGCCCTTCTAGCCTTATGATTCTAGTTTTAAATTTCATGGTTCCTTGAGCTATAGCAAAAACGGGTTGTGCACTCTAAATAGTTTCATATATCTTGTGTCATATTCTGGTCTCTAAGGGAGACAGTCCCAAAGGGAAGACTTGAGGTCAGAATTCTAAGGAATTCTGGTTGGTTCAAAAGAAATTGTTTTTGGTGACCCCAAACGGTACCAACAGAAAGCCATTCAAATTACAGAATGTCACATGTACTTTCAGATTGCCAACTAACCCTAGTATGCTTCACTATGCTGTAGGTAAAGTTTATGCATTTATATATATATATATAAGACACAGAGAAAACACACATTTCTAAAAATGTATCTATTCTAGTCAGGCGCAGTGGCTTATGCCTATAATCCAGCACTTTGGGAGGCTGAGGTGTGAGGATTGCCAGAGCCTACGGGTTCAAGACCAGCCTGGACAACTTTGGCAAGACTTTATCTCTACAATAAATTTTTTAAAATTAGCTGGTCATGGTGGTACGTGCCTGCAGTTCCAGCTACTTGGAAGGCTAAGGTGGAAGGATTGCCTGAGCCCAGCAGATAGAGGCTGTGGTGGCCATGAGCATGCCACTGCACTCCAGCCTGGGCAACAGAGTGAGATTCTGACTCAAAAAAAAAAAAAAGTAGGGGCTTGGTGGCTCAGCCTATAATCCCGCACTTTAGGAGGCTGAGGTGAATGGATTGCCTGAGCCCGTGGGTTCGAGACCCACCTGGGTAACTTGGTAAGACTTCATCTCTACAATAAATCAAAAAATTAGCTGGGCGTGGTAGAACGAACCTATAGTTCCAGCTACCTGGAAGGTTGAGGCGGAAGGATCGCCGGAGCCCAGCAGGTCGAGACTGCGGTGGCCGGGAGCGGCCACTGCACTCCAGTCTGGGTGACAGAGTGAGACTCCAACTCAAAAAATAAAAAATAAAAATAAAGTATCTATTTCTGAACTCGATTTTTTTCTGGAACTATTAAAATTTTTTTCTCATTTGAGTCAATATTAAACTAAATTCACAATAAAGTAACTCGATCCATTTGAAGTGTTAATTTTCTCTTTGGGTTCTTCTTCTCTGTTCCCATTTCCTCCATAATATGGCATTTGGGAACAATGGAAAGCCTACATTAAACATCATAGGTGATCAGAGAGGATGTCTGGTCTATATATGTACTGCTATTGGCCACTGCTCTGATGTTTGATCTCTGAGCACAGCCCGCTGATCTTTGGACATCCTGTACTAGCATCTTCTAAAACATGGGCGATTCTTCCTGGTACTTTAGGCATAATCCTGGCATCTGCTGATGATGATCATGTACCTTGCTTTTACCTCCAGTTCTGAGGTCCCTGCCCCTTGCAGCATCAACATTCTGACCTCAGGCAACTCCCAGTTGACTGCATTTTTCAGCACTTCTAGTTTCATCTTGCAAGTCGTTAATTTTCAACTGTTTCTTTTACTCCACACTTGAGAATGGAGCCCTAACATGCCACCCTGAGGTCCACCCAAATGGGTACATCTGTCAGCCACCTCGGGATGCCCTGATACTATCTTGGGTCACGATGCCATGCTCCTGAGAAATGAAGTATCAACTTCGTGACTTGTGTGTGTGTGTGTGTGTGTGTGTGTGTGTGTGTGTGTGTGTTGGAATCTCACTCTGTCACCCAGACTGGAGTGCAGTGGCATGATCATGGGTACTGCAGTCTTGACCTTACGAACTCAGGCAATCCTTCTGCCTCAGCCTCCTGAGTAGCTGGGACTACAGGTGCATGCCACTTGGCTATTTTTTAAATTTATGGTAGAGACGAGATCTCACCATGTTGCCCAGGCTGGTCTCAAACGCCTACACTCAGGCAATCCTCTTGCCTTGGCCTCCCTAAGTGCTGGGATTATAAATAAGAGCCACCACTCCTGGCCAACTCTGTGATTCTAAAATCCCCTCTCAACCAAATCTATTTAAGTGTTTCTATTTTATCATTCCATTGCTCCTTTCTTAGAAAATATTTTTCTTTTTCCTTTCCCAAGGCTAGCAGCCTCAGCTCATATTCTAGCTGTAATGGTTCAAGGATTTCTGGGAGCTGAGGAAAGGAGAATCTCTAGGGCAGGGGTCCTCACACTTTTAAAGCAGGGGGCCAATTCACTGTCCCTCAGACCGTTGGAGGGGCAGACTATAGTTTTAAAAAAAACAAACTATGAACAAATTCCTTTTTTTTTTTTAAACTATAGTCCGCCCCTCCAACGGTCTGAGGGACAGTGAACTGGCCCCCTGTTTTAAAAGTTTAGGACCTCTGCTCTAGGGGACCCAAAAGGGAAAGATTGGGTTATATTTCAATACTTAGCACTCTATCGTAAATAGAGAATATGTCTGTTTAGGTCATAACAGAGAATATGTCTGTTTAGAAGGACATAAAAGGAAATCATATTTCCTTTTATGTCCTTCTTTCTCACATTACCCCTAGTTCTCTACAAACTATACAGGGTTGCCTCCTGTATAGTGTGTCTCCTCCAAAAGGTCACTGAAATAAGGAGAGACAGGGATTAGGGCTGTCACTTACGCCTGTCAGAATTCCTGGTGTGCACATATGGAAGCTACATTCCAGGGACGATAGTGGGAGTCCTCAGCTTTGATTTTCAATCAATCTAGAAAATTAGTCAGCTTGTTCATCATTCAGATTCAAGGAGACCGGGTTCAGGTTCTTTTCCTTTTTAAGCCCAGAATGACAAGCTGCCTCTGGCTTCTCACCTGTTCACTTAGCAATCTGTGGGCTTAGTTAAAATTGGTCTATTCAAAGTGAAAAGAACCAAGAAACATCAGACGAGGTTGTTGGAATACTGATCCTAAATATGGTGACAAATACGGATAGAGGTGAAATTCTATTAAAGCGCAATAACTTTCCCAAAGCTAATTCAGTCTCTTTCCTTTTAGAGAAACTTTTTTTTTTTTTTTGGAGTTGGAGTCTCACTCTGTCGCTCAGACTGGAGTGCAGTGGCCGCTCCCAGCCACCACAGCCTCGACCTGCTGGGCTCTGGCGATCCTTCCGCCTCAGCCTTCCGAGTAGCCGGAATTACAGGCATGCACTACCACGCCTGGTTGATTTTTTGATTTATTGTAGAGATGAGGTCTTGCCAAGTTGCCCAGGTGGGTCTCGAACCCGTGTGGCTCAGGCAATTCACTCACCTCAGCCTCTCAAAGCGCGGGATTACAGGCTGAGTTTTCACTTGTGGATGGAGATAATACAAAACTATGCTTAGTGTTTGACGTCATGAAATTAGAGAGAACAAAAGAACGACCTATTTTACACATATTTTCATCTCCAATTGGTTCAGTCGTGGCTAAAACATTGGACAACTGCTTTTTTCGGCCTCCAAACATAGGTCCCATCTGGAGCAAATTTCAAAAGGCGAAGCCAGGTCCAATATGCAGCTGAAGACCATGCAGATGTTCTGTCCTGACAATCATATGGGCGCTAGGAATGTGGACACAAGAACTAGGCTCAACCAATCTGATGCTACATGAAGGACTGTGACTCCTGAGGAGTGGCACACAGACCAGGGATGTCTTCCTGTGGTGATTGTGGTAGATCTAGGATCCTACAAGGTTGCAGAGTTTGGGGGTGGGAATGGGCACAGCCCAGCGGCAGTCGTTCTGATTGTCCAGTGGCCTGAGCAAACTCTTTCTGTGGTATGATCTTTGCTAAACCTCGTCCCTTTGTATTCTTGACTTGTTGCAAAACTTTCTTATCAATTTTAAACTTGTGGCTGTGCTTGCAAATAAATTACTTCTCTGTTGATCTAGGTAGTTGCAGCTAAGAAACCTGGCAGGTGCAGAGCAAATAAGCCCAAGGTGAAATCCACGTCTTAGCTCCTCCTGCTCTCTCAGGGACCTTATGCTCACACAGCAACCTGGCATATCAGCCATTCAGATGGTTAACTGACCCACGCTTAGTTCTTGGAAACATATCTCTTTTTTTTGTTTTTTGAGTTGAAGTCTCACTCCATCGCCCAGGCTGGAATGCAGTGACACACTCACGGCCACACCAGCATCAACCTGCTGGGCTCCAGCGATCCTTCCACCTTGGCCTTCCAAATAGCTGGAACTACAGGAGCACACTACCATGTCTGGTTAATTTTTTTATTGTTATTATAAAGACAAGGCCTCACCAAGTTGCCCGGGCTGGTCTTGAATCTTGGGCTCAGGCAAGTCACTCGCCTCATCCTCCCAAAGTGCTGGGATTACAGGCTGTGTAGCAGGAAAATAGAGAGGCCGTGACACCGAGACTATTATAGGAAGTGGCAACTTCATAACGCCGGCAGGCTCGACGAGCTAATGCTTCCAGGTCAAGCCCCCCAGAATGGGAGAAGCGGGGTCTTATACCTTCGTTTAGGTAAGGGAGGGGGGTCGTGTTGAGCGATTACATGTCTTCTTTGGAATTTACAAGGTTGTGTTCAGAAAAATCCGATTTTTCAAAGAACAAACGGTCTCCAGGAACTGCAGGGTGAGCAGGGTCTGCAAGCAGGGTTGTAAACCGTCAACTTCAAAAGAGGGGTTTTGGATAAGTCTGTGAATTAGTCACTCTTGCATTTCCATGAAAGCTGCCAGTCCTTGGCTATTTGGCTTTCTCAAACAAAACCGGCCTGGCGGGTCTTTAAAGCTTGCTGCTTGACTTTCAAAAGGAAATACCATTAACTGCTACCAGCCCCCTTTCTGCCACAGGGTTAGTGGGAGACAATTTGTCATCCCAGGTGATTGCCATGGGGGCCAACTGCTGACCCCAAAGCAGTTATGCACGTGTTTCTGCATTCATTCACTCAATCATACAAGAAATATATTTGAGCATTTGCCACATTCTGCCACAACTGAGCCACCAAACCCAGCCACAAACATATCTTAAGGGATACATTGACAAACTGGTGTTCAGCTTTAGGAGGTTGTTGGGAATTTTGGAGGATCGGCAAACCAGAAAGGCTGAAGGAATGTTGTAGAAGAGATTTTTGTCTATAGGCCCATAGCGTGCTTTCTCCCTTGCTCTCTGTGCCTCTCACAATTTCTATATTCCAAGTCCTTCAACCTGCTAGATGCTAGAGAGAAACTGCCACCATAAAACAATAAAAAAAATTACAGCTAAGAAACAATAGATGTCAGCTTTCCCATGGCCCCTTCTGGGTCTTTGAATAAGACAGGAACATTATGAATATAGAATGATATCAATCCAATGCTGGAAATTCTGTCCACATAGTGGGTGAGCATAGAGACCTTCTTCATGCCTTTTGGACCGATCCATCCATACCCATTTCTAGGGACTAGGCTCCTCCTGGGTCTGTTTCTATGGATAGTTTAAACATTTTGATGAGTTTTTCCAGCAGGTATCTGGAAAACTGAAACGTAATTACTTCTTGATGGCTAAACTAAAGAATTAAAGTGCTGTTTATCTCAGTGCTCTTCTTGCCTTTCTTGCCAGAAATACAAATAACCCACAGTTAAGTACCGTTACCAGAGAAAGCATTTGTTATTCTGAAGTGTTTTGTTTGTCCCTAGAGGAGAAAAAGCACTATCACTTTAAACTATTACCCTTTTTTGTAGGAGCGTATTTAAGAACATTTACATGTAATCCTTCATTATCTGGCTCTCCACATGAGCGCTGGGTAAATGGCACTAACAGTATGACCACAGACATCAACCAAAGACATTTGTCAAGGCATTATATCAAGGCATTTTGTTTAATTGTTGAACTTAGTTTTAACAACCAGGAAGCAAGGGTGATAGTCACAAAAATAAAACAGCTAATAAAGATCTGGCCCTATCCCTTGTCAATTTAGTTTTGACTTCTCTCCCCCTGGGAGGCTATCAGAAGAAGAAAAATACTTACATAACCAAGATTAAATGTTTCTCATCTTTGTAGCACTGGGATACTGTCTTTTGTGTCTAAGGTGCTTTTAAATTGTTCTTAGAAGAAATATAGAGTTAGCTAAAAGAGATTTTAGTTAAGGTTCCTATAATCTCACTCCATAATTTAACATTTCTAAAAACTGAGACCCAGAATGATGGCATATTGTGGTGTGAATAACATTGAATATTGCCAATTACTCTCTTGGCTCTTAGTTCAGTGCTCTACCCACTATATCAAGCAGCCCTGGTCCATTATGTTGTTTATATATACTTAAATTTTTACACAAATACCTATTATATAAAATCCATAAATACATATCTTCAAAGGAGAAAGATAAGCAAAAGCAATTAACATTCACACAAAAAATGTGTGACCGGCATCTTCAGGACCCAACAACCCAGCATTAAAATACTTTTAAAAATTATGACCGTCTGGAAATTATCAGGATGACTTCATACAGCATCATTCAAAAATCTATTAGAAACCATGATTTCCAAGGTCATATGACATGAGTTAAAAAAAAAAAAAAAGTTATTGCTACCGAGAAACGGTATAATAGGTCCAAAAGATTTGTAGGAATAAACTGTGCTGTAGTTGGAAATTACTCCCTCTGATTTTCAAATTGCTAGACAAGGCTCCATTTTTTTTAACCATATCTACTGACATCTAGTGTTGTGCTGAGTTGGTTGCAGGTACATGTCTAGGAAATCCCCACTTGAGAGCTGAGTATTAAACACTTATCCATGAACTGACATTGGAAGTATCAGCTCTCCATCACTCAGAGGGGGTCCACATTAGGTGAGAGGTATCACTGTTCTACTTGCCTTTTTCTGCCTTGTAAATAACATTTGACAGAAAAATTGAGAGAAATGAGTGGTGGTGCACCTTGGTATGTTTTACTGATAAAAAATATCCTTCTCAATACATTTAATGTTTAGTCTCCGAGTGTCTGATGATCTCAGATAGCAGATGCTATCCTTTCTCTTTCTCAAGGCCTCATTCTGACTTGTGTAGCCTTGTTCATTCATTATTGTCATTCTATTCTACTCTATTATCTCCTTGGGAAAGGGGCAAGAAGTCACTGAAATATAGAACTGAAAAGAATTTAGAATCATGGTGCCCAGTTCCCCTGACACCTTTTGCACTGATGGTGGTAAAGGATAAGAAAGGTTGTGGCTTTCCGAAATTCATAGCTGATGAGACCAACCTCAGAAAAAGAAATTTAAACCAGAAGAAATCTTTTGACCAGCTGGTGTGAGTGATAAGAAACCCAGACCTAGAAAATCATAGATGTTTTATTCCAGTTTGCTCAGCAGCCTGGGGGCAAGACTCTACCTCACATCCTTCTTCGCTGCTGTATCACACTGCCTCCTGCACCACCCAAGAACACAAGAATGGACAATAACCTTTCCTACTTCTGAATATCAGACAAAAGAGGTCATTGGAATGGGCAGGTATTTTATGCTGCTGGGTTTTCATATCTTCATGTGGGCTTGCAGCTAATTAGAATATTTTTCTCTGTGAGTATACACATCCCTTGTTTTATCATGCTTCACTTTACTGCCCTGCACAGAAATGGTGTCTTTTTCTAAATTAAAGGTTGGTAGCAACCCTGTGTCAAGCAAGTCTATTGGTGCCATTTTCCCAATGGCACATGTTCACTTTGTGTTAGCATTTTTTAACAATATTGTTAAATTAAGGGATGTACTTTTTTAGACAAAATGCTATTGCTCACTTAAAAGACTACAGTATAGTGTAAACATAATTTTTACATGCACTGGGAAATGAAAGAATTTGTGTGACTCACTTTACAGCAAGATTCACTTACTGCACTGATCTAGAACTCAGCCCACGATATCTTCAAGTTACGCCCGTACAGAGTAATTGATTTCCTGTCACCTGCTGAGTTTTTCTACAGTCACATATTGGATGCATTTAGCTTGTTTCTGGCTTTCATTTGAAAGTTTTTAGTACCTTTTACAATTAGCAACGTTTTACAGGTTATCAAGAATGAACTTTGCTCAGTTATCCCTCACAAATTTTTTCCATTATCTTCTACCAGTTATGTGTAGTAATTTTACTTCTACCAAAAAAAGAAAGAATGAAAGAAAGAAGAAAAAGCAAAAATGAAACAAAAAACAGCTGACACTGTCCTACTGTTTTCCTAAATATTTTTTATTTTTCTTCTGTTTTGCACCAGATCTTGAAGGCCACCAAGAATCACTGCCTGGGAAGGAAGGAAAGGAAGGAGGGAAGGAGGGAGGGAGGAACGGAGGGAAGAAAGTTTTCTCGCTTCCTCTGTGCTACACTTCTTCCTGTTACCAGGGCAAGTGAATAATTACTACTAGAGGGTTTCTGGTTTATACATGGAAACCTCTATGTCTGTGAGCTCTCGCTTTACCCTTTCATTTGCCCGAACTTAAAAATTAAGAATTCATTAATTGCTCGACTTGATCTGGTAAAACAGCTTTAAAAACAGAAGGCTAGAAAAATGATTTTCCAGAAAAACGCAAATGCTTCAGTCCTAACAGAGAGTGGGAGGGCTTCCTGACTCAAAGAAGAGAGAAAGATACACAGCAGCATTGCTAAGCAACAAGTCACTAGATGTCAGCTACTCTTTACTATTTAAAGAACCAGAGTGAATATTTTATACTTTAGAAAGTGAATTTTTTGCCTCCAGTTATATACATATGTATATATATTATATATAATATATATATTATATATATATATATAATCTCTCAGAAAGGCATTATAGAACCTAGCATTTCATGGGCAAGGAAAATAATGAAAAAGCTTGTCAGTGTTATTATAATTCATCTACCATTCTTTTTTCTTTCACCTATATCTTGGAATGACTTTCTTTTAGAATGCTCTGGTTAACTTAGCATTTTTATTAACCAGTTATTTGCCTTTTTAGTTCTACAAAAGTTACTGATTTTCAAAGGATTAGAAGATACATTAAACAATAAAACTGTTGGATATGTTTTCTCTTTAAAGATATTCTTGAAGATCTTGCCATATGTTTTTGAATCATGACTCTGAACTTTCACACTAGAGAAATAAACTGCTATGCTACGAGAATACTGTGATATCTCTATTGATAGACTTGCTTGGTTATGGTTCATTTATGTAAGCACTGAGTACTCATTTATATGCCAAACATGAGGGGCATATAGAAATGAATCAAGCCTTGTTATTAAGCTATTGACAAGCTACTTGCACAGTCCACCATTTAACCAACTCATTCTTCTGTCAGTTATAGTGAGTTGAACAATCTGACAAATGAATGAGACATGATGATTATGAGAGAAGAAATAATGGAAGCTGGAGGCCATCTTGGAGGAGGTGATATGTGAGATTATGTCTACTTAAGAATAATACAGGCCAGGCGAGTTGGCTCAGCCTATAAATCCCAGCACTTTGGGAGGCAGAGGTAAAAGGATTGCCTGAACCCAGGGGGTTTGAGACCAGTCTGGGCAAGTTGGTGAGCTCTCGTCCCTACAATAAATCAAAAATTGCCCTGATGTGGCGGCGTGTGTCTGTAGTTCCAGCTACTTGGAAGGCTGAGGCAGAAGGATAGCCTGAGCCCAGCAGGTCAAGGCTGCGGTGGCCAAGAGCATGCCACTGCACTGCAGCCTGGGCGACAAAGAGTGCGATTTCAACTCAGAAAAAAAAAAAAAGAATAATATAAGTAGTGGCAGTGGCATCCTATGGTGAGGCTGGACAAAAGAGCACACAAGAAACTATAAACAAGAGAAATTAGAAATACATTTTTTTAAAAGGTAGGATAAAAGTTGAAAATATTTATTGTCCCCACTGGACCATAGACTCTAAGGGAAGAGAACAGATAAGTTGCCTTCAAGGAGTTCAAATCTTATTATCAATCTTTTTTTAAATGGTTAATTTAAAATCTTTAAAAAAATGAAAAGTCAAAAACGTGTTTTGGCCATTTGTATGTAAGCTTATGTGAGTTGTGACTAAATGAAATGAGATTCAGTAGATGACATGTGATTTCATTCTTATCTTGAAGCAGTATTTTCCCCTCTTGCAGTCACCCCAAACTCTGCCTCCCCATAAAATGAATAAATAAATATATATAGCCATCCTTATACATATTTACCTAAATCTCTCTTTCTTTTTTTTTTTTTTTTTTTGAGTTGGAGTCTCACTCTGAGGCCCAGGCTGAAGTGCAGTGGCATGCTTACAGCCACAGTGTTGAACTGCTGGGCTCAGGCGATCATTCCGCCTCAGCCTTCCAAGTAGCTGGAACTACAGGCACATGTTACCACACCTGGCTAATCTTTTTGATTTATTGTAGAGATGAGGTCTCGCCAAGTTGCCCGGGCTGGTCTTGAACCCTTGAACTCAGGCAATCTACTCGCCTTGGTTTCCCAAAGTGCTGGGATTGCAGGCTGAGCCACCGAGCCCGGCCTAAACCATCTCTTTTTAGCTACTTGCTCCTGCTTCTCTGGCTAGGTAAAGTCTGCCTTCTTATAAAGACCTGCTGGGCCAGTCGCCATTAGTAGACAGAAATCTCTCTCTTAATGTAGGGTGAGGGAACTTGACCAGAAACAAGTTGGCTAAAAGTTCCTGGTCCTAACTATAACTGAAAGAACGAATGGGCTTACAATTTGCACTGAGAAACTCTTCATAACTCTGAATTATTTGAGTGACCTTTCAAGAACTGAAATCAAACCCCAGTTGCAAAAATTAAACACTCCCTTTTCCGTCTAAAAAAAGCAATGTGCATTCTGAAGATACTCGTTGCCTGGCAACAAAATGCATACTTCCTTCTCCTTCAGGGAACTGCCAAAAAAGATATAAATGCTAGGAAGAAAATTGGCCATAAAAGACAGTCAATAAAATAAATCTGGTAAGTCTTAGAGTAGGTGGAAAGCAGTTCTACAAAATTTGCGTGTGTGTGTGTGTGTGTGTGTGTGTGTGTTCTGTGTGCCTTGTGCACATGGGGTGGGTAGACAGAGAGCATAAGATCAAGAGAAGCAGAAGAGTCTACAAGATACATTTATTTGTTTATTCATTCATTCACTCTATTGTGGAATGACTGGGAATAGGCAGGAATGAGAGGGAGGTTCCTGCTTTAGCCAAGAGGAGGGTTAACCATACCCCAAAACCACTTACGGGTAGGCTGCGCAATCGTCTGAGGAGTGAGGGAGAAGAGTAACAATGGAGAAAGCATATTACCCCTTTTGTTTTTATTATTTAGGAAACTATGACTTGGAGAGGTTTACCCACTTGCAGAAAGTCACATCATAACAACTGGCAGAACTGGTTTATTCTCTCTCATTTAAAGAGAACTTCCAATTTTTAAAGTCACATGCACATCTCTTCACCTCCCTTTTCCCCTAGAAAGAACTAGATTCCCTTACTCATACAACATATACAACTTTTATTGTGGTAAAATCTACATAACAGGCAATTTACCATTCTAATCATTTTTAGGTATACAGTTCAGTGGCACTAAGAACATTCGCACAACTGTGCAACTAGTAGCACTATGCATCTCCAGAACTTTTTAACCGACCAAAACTGAAACTCCAGATCCATTAAATAACAACTCCACATTCTTCTCAACCCCCAGTCCCTGGCAATCACAATTCTATTGTCTGCTTCTAAGAATTTGATTACTCTAGGTACCTCATGAAAGTGGAATTATACAGTATTTGTCCTTTTATAACTATTTGGTTTTTAGTCCGGGTCTCACTCTATCACCCAGGCTGGAGTGTAGCAGCACAATCATGGCTCGCTGCAGCCTTGACTTGCTGGGCTGAGGCAACCTTTCCCTCTCAGCCTACTGAGTAGCTGGGGACATGCCACTATGCCCAGTTAATTTTTTGATATTTTGTAGAGACAAGGACTTACTGTGTTGCCCAGGCTGGTCTCAAACTCCTAGGCTCAAGTAATCCTCCCACCTTGGTCTCACAAATTGCTGGGATTACATGAGTTAGCTACCACACCTGGCCCAGAATTTATTCCATCTACATTTAATGTCATTATTGATAGGTAAAAATTACTACTGCCATTTTGTTATTGTCTTTCTTGATGTTTTGTAAGTCTTTTCTTTCTGTTCTGTTTTTCTTTATGCTGTTTTCCTTTGTGGATAAGTTATTTTCTCTGATAAAACTGATACAGCCAGGCTCAGTGGCTCAGCCTGTAATCCCACGCCTTTGGGAGGCTGAGGTGAGTGAATTGCCTGAGCCCGTGGGTTCGAGACCCGCCTGGGCAGGCAAGACCTCATCTCTACAATAAATCAAAAAATTAGCCTGGCGTGGTAGCGTGCGCCTGTAGTTCCAGCTACTTGGAAGGCTAAAGCGGAAGGCTCACCGGAGCCTAGTGGCTCGAGGCTGCAGTGGCTGGGAGCGGCCACTGTACTCCAGTCTGGGCGACAGAGTGAGACTCCAACTCAAAAAAAAAAACTGATACAAACTGAACATTGACCACAGGAAAATTTAAAAAACAAAAAAACCCTCTGCTCTTTTACTCCATTCCTCCACTTTTAAATTATTTGTCTCAATTTATATAGTTTCTTATCTCTTATCAAATTGTGGTACTTATTATTATCTTGATACATTTGTATTTTAGGCTTCATACTAAAGATATGAGGGGTTTACATACCACAGTTATAGTATTAAAGCATTCTGAATTTGTCTGTGTACTTACTTTTATACGTGAGTTTAATAACTTCAGGTAATTTCTTCTTGAACATTAGCAACCTTTTCTTTCATATCAAAGAACTCCCTTTAGCATTACTTGTAAGACATGTCTGGTGGCGATAAGTTTTCTCAGCTTTGTTTGTCTGAGAAAGTCCTTATTTCTCTTTCATGTTTGAAGGATAGCTTTGGTGGGAACAGTATTCTTGGTTGACATTTTTTTCTCCTTCAGCACCATGAATATGTCATCCTACTCCCTTCTGGCCTGCAAGGCTTCTGCTGACAAGTCTGCTGCCAGATGTATTGAAGTTTCTTTATGTTATTTGCTTCTTTTGTTTGGCTGCTCTTAGAGTCCTCTTTTTGTCTTCGACATTTGAGAGTCTGATTATTATATGTCTTCAGATTTTGATTGAATCTTCTTGGTATTCTTTGATCTTCATGTTCCTGGATATTCACATATCTTTCTCTAGGTTTGGAAGTTCTGTGTTATTATTTCTTTGAATAAACTTTCTAAACTTATTTCTTTCTCTATTTCCTCTAAAGGCAATAACTTTTATATTTACCCTTATGAAGCAATTATCTAGGTCTTATAGATGTGAATCATTCTTTTGTATAATTTTTATCTTGTTCCCTCGAACTGGGTATTCTCCAATAGCCTGTCTTTGAATGCACTAATTCCTTCTCTGCTTTGTTAATTCTGCTATTGAGACAATCATGCATTTTTCAGTTTATCAATTGTATTTGTCAGTTTCAGGAATTCTGTGTGTTTTTCTTAATTATTATTATTTAAATGTCTGTCAAATTTCTCTGATAAATTTCTACATTTTTTTCTCTCTGTTTTCTTGAAGTTTATTGAGGTTCTTCAAAACAGCTTTTTTTTTTTTAAGTCAAGTTCTCACTCTATAGCCCAGGTTGGTGTACAGTGGCATGATTATGATGATCATGGCTCACAGCAGCCTTGACCTCCTGGGCTCAGGCGATCCATCAATCCTTCCACCTCAGCATACTAAGTAGTCAGGACTATAGACACACACCGAACTAATTTTTTTTTTACTTTTTGTAGGGACAAGGTTTCACTGTGCTGCCCAGGCACATATGTTGTCTCAAACCCCTGGGCTCAAGCAATCTGCCTGCCTCCCAAGACGCTGAGATTACAGGCATGAGCCACCATGCCCAAACAAAATAGCTATTTTTAATAATCTCTCTGATAAATCACATATCTGAATATTTGAATTATCTGTCTGAGAGGTCATTTTAGTTGACCTCTGACAGCTTATTTAGTCCGTTTCATGAGGTCATAGTTTTCTTAATGGTCTTGATTTTTGTGGACATTTTGTCCATGTCTGGCCACTGAAGATTAGATCTTTATTCCAGTCTTTGCATCCTGGCCTTGTTTGTGTTCCTCCTACTTCAAAGAGACTTCCAAAAATTTAAACGGCATTGAAAGTTGAGTTCCCAGCCAGGCTCGGTGGCTCAGCCTGTAATCCCGTGCCTTTGGGAGGCTGAGGTGAGTGGATTGCTTGAGCCCGCAGGTTCAAGACCCGCCTGGGCAGTGAGACCTCATCTCTACAATAAATCAAAAATCAGCCGGGCGTGGTAGCGCATGCCTGTAATTCTGGCTACTTGGAAGGCTGAGGTGGAAGGATCACCGGAGCCCAGCAAGTCGAGGCTGTGGTGGCCGGGAGCAGCCACTGCACTCCAGTCTGGGCGACAGAGTGAGACTCCGACTCAAAAAAAAAAAAGAAAGTTGAGTTCCTTAAGCCATTGGTCATTGTGCACTAGGGGGAACCCCAAGCCTAGGTATGTTACAACTATTGCAGACTCCTATATACCCAGCTCCAATGGGCCTAAGGAAAATAAGAAAGAATTCCTTCCCTTTTCTCCAAGTGAAAGGAGTCTCTCTTTGCAATGGGCTGCTTGGAGTTGGGAAGGGTGACATGAAAACACCCAAGGCCACCTTGGCTGGCACCACACTGGGTGTTGTACCCAAGGTCCACAGCCTTCCGACCGGCACATTACTAGGGCTCACCCAAGTCCTGCGGTCACAACTGCCCGGCTTCCACTGGTGTTTATTCAAGGCCCAAGGTCACTTTAGGCAGCAAGCGGTGAAGCTGTCAGGACTGGTCTGTCCTGGCAAAGTCATGGATTTCCTTCTGGCCTGCTATGTAAGGAAACATGCCATCTAGGAGCAATGACCTACAATCAGGGGATTTGGGACTCTGTTTGTGCCTTGTTTTACTGTGGCTGGGCTTGTACCTGGTTGCAAGAGAAAGTTCTCAGTACTCATTCGTTCCATTTCTCCAAAAAGAAGAAATATCTCTGTGCCTTACTACCTGCAGTTGGGGGAGGGGCAACAGATGCATTCTCATGGCTGCCATAACTCATGTCACGCAGGATCACACCTCAAGCCCACAGCCTTTGAGGCCAACATAGCACCAGTGCTCACCCAAGGACTATAGTCACTATGGCCTAGCTGCCACTGTATAGTGGCTCAAGGTTATGTTTGTCAGTTGGTGGTGAAACAAGTCAGGATTCGAGTGACTCCAATGGGACAGTATATTCCCTTCTGGCCCAGGGCTGGTGTAATTACTCCCTCCTGGGCACCAGCAGAATTCTGCCTAGTGCTGTGTCCACTGGAATGAGGTGCCACTTCCAAGGCAAAGTTCCACACTCACTTTTCTGTCCCTCTCCCAAGTACACGAATTCTCTCTTCAGTTGCGCTGCTTGGAGTAGGGGAAGGATGGTGTAGGCTTATAATATAAGGTTGTCTTTCTATCTTCTTCAACGTGTCTTTTCTTGCTATTATGCTAAAACAAGGTGCTGTGATCTCTCACCTAATTATTTTAGTTCTTATGAAGGCACATTCTTCATAATTGTTTTTCAATTTGATGTTCCTGGGGGTGGGGATGATTATTTGTGGGTTTTATTTAGCCATCTTGCTCAACCTCCCTCCAGAAAACGTATCTGTGACTATAACTCAGTGTCTGAGAGAAAAATAATGGTGTTTCATGGTCAGTGGCTGTGAACATTTGCTGGATCACAAATACCCTTGAAAAATAATTAAACATGCACACATGCTCTTGAAAGTGCCTGCTTAAACATACCTACCCATCTACTCACACAGGGGCTCACACATAATCTTAGGACATTATTGACTCATCCAAGTTTTATTGGCAAGCATCTGTCTTGATGTGCAACATAAAATGCCTTGTGAATTCTATTAGTTTTTGCTTGGTCTCACCTCTTCCTTTGCCTTTCTTCACTCCCCACAGAAAAGCCTCCATCTAATAGCTATATTTCCTTCTATGTCAAATATGAGTTAGGATCCAGGCAAAAGATAAACAAAAGCATAACTCAACTAGGTAAATGGAGTTGGTTCTGCGAAGGGGGAAAATATAGACCCCATTCATTGAATGATGACTCTGACTAATTTGCAACCTAAGCAGCTTGTATAAATAAAAAGATAGAGGTTGGGCTCCAGATGACTGACTAGATAAAGCTAGCACATGCCTCTTCCACACAGAGGAACAAAAATAGCAAGTACATATTCACACTTCAAATAGATGATCTAAAATAGAACACTGGAATCCAATAGATAAGAGCTGGGAAGCACCGAAAACAAATAAGGACAGGGAAGTGAGGCAGTCTACTCAGCTGGGATCAACTAGGAGCTGGGAGAAGCTCCCATATGCAAGAAAATGGTAAGAAGCTCCAAATTCCCACCACAGATTTTTACACTCATAGCTATGGAACAGTCCCTTTACCCTCATGATTCTTGAGACTTACACAAGGAGTTTCCAGAGGTTGCATAGAGGTAGTGCTCCATATAGGGAACTCACATAGAATCCCCAGGCTTGAGCCCTGGGCTGCTATAGCATGATGTCATTCTGAGAGCCCAGCCTCCCAAAGGACTGCACTCTACCCTGGGATCACCACTGCCACTGGTGCTACTGGGCAAAGGAGGTAGAGGAGAAGTAAAATATTTTCACATACCCCAAGGACAAATACCACTGTCTTTGCTGTGAGCTGTTGGGGAAATGAGTTGCAAGCAAACCACATGCCCCACAGCTGCCTGCTTATAGTGCTCCCACTGAGAATGGCTCCACCCTCTGTTTACAGTTGAAGAAATTATACAGAAAATACACTACAGAGCATGCCCAAAGTCAAAGCTAAAGCATTCTAATTGACACCATAGATTTATCTACAGGAGAAAGTCCTCTCCTACAAGAGCAAATTCAAAAAATTAGAAGTGACTGTTACACCAGATGTACAAATATCAATGTAAGAACATGGGAAACATGAAAAATCAAGAAAACATAGCATATCCAAAGGAATACAGTAATTCTCCAGCACCAGACCCCAACCAAAAAGAAATTCATAAAATTTCAGATTAAAAAAAATCCAAAATACTTATTTTAAAGAATCTCAGCAAGATAAAAGCAAATTATGAAAAATAACAGAGAAATAATAAAAACAACTTAGATTATGACAGAGAAATTTAGCAGATATATTTATTTTAAAACAACAAAACAAATTATGAAACTGAGTGATTCATTGAATGAAATAAATAATACATTCAATATAACCTCAGACGCATCATGATGATGGTGGAACAAAAGTTGAAAGGATCTTGAGCTCTGTAATACTATACAGACCAGAGCTGCCAAGTGTTTTGAAATGCATTTTGGACATTGCACTAGTGAAAGGTAAACTGTTTTTACTTCAAGAAAAAAAAAGACATTCTAATGTTTTGATGATAGACCACATCAAGCAGAAGAAAGAATCTCAGAATTTGAAGACAGGTCTTTGGAAATAATCCTGTAGGAAGGAAATTTTAAATGATTAAAAAATATAAGCAGACTTCTGACAAGATGGCGACAGGGCAACCTGGTCTGTGAAACCCTCTGCAAAGGAGAACTGCAGTGGGTCTCTGGCTCTCGCCCCGGGGGCTGCAGACCCCAACATCACAACCTGCTCTTCATACAGAGCTCGGCCATTGCCACCACTGGGGCATTGCAGTGGACTGGACAGCCACTGCAGCGCAGATGCCGACGCCGCCGATGCCGCCGCCGGTAGCACATTGCCCCACCCGGGCCAGAGGCGATCCATGACTTCAGTCCTTGAAGCTCCTTCAGGTAAGATCTGCTGGGATTGCTACCACCTCTCCTGCGACCGAGACGTCCTGCCCTCCGTGAGTCCCCTGCCTGTGCCCTGAGGCAGGCATCCATCTCCAGTCTCTGCCGGTTCCTGTCCGGCCCCACCCCCTCTGGGGCGAGCAGCTGAGATAGCACTACCTGCTGGTGATTCAAGGTAACAACACCGAAACGGGAGAAACAAGCTTGAAAAAGACAGGCCAGAGTGGTGAATGGAGGGTGATCTGAACTGTCCTTCACAGTAGACCAGGGGCAACTGACCCTAACTGCAAACTAATTTACTTGAAAAGAAAGCTAGAAATCAGAACTGAAAGGACATTGGACTTAAACGAAAAGTCTCAGAGTGTGTTTCACTGATCCTGTTAGTTTAATGGCTTAATTCTATTCCTACTGTATTGTTCCTTTTTTTTCCCCTCTTCCTTTTCTTCTCTTTTCTTCTCTCTGTAAACCATATCTTTGTATAGAGGAACAGCACACCAATAAGGTGGCTGGTTAGCTTGTATGTCAGCATCACTATATGTTTTATTTTTTTGTATGGCAGTTGGTTTGTCTGTAGCTGCGGTCTATTGTTTTTACCTGTTTCAGTATAGGTCTCTCTCTCCATTTGTTGGCATACTCGTTTGTTTTCCCCCTATCTCTCCACCCCTCTCTTCAACCCACTGTCTGCTCCATTTCTCTTTCCTCTGCTAACCACATTTTATTTCAGGGAATAAACCTACAGCCCCACTGCACGGACAGATTCCAAGGCAGTGGGAAGTGAGTTCCAGATTATCCACACACCTGTCAGCGAATACTAGGACCAGCAGATAGATTTTGAATCACAGCTCTCCCCTTAAGTAAATCTCAAAACTGCAAAAAGGACCACCCCCAACCTACAGTGCAACTCCAGAATTGAACAAAGTAAGAGGGCATAAGTAAAGAATAGGAGATTGAACAAACAGAAGTAAAACCAATCCCTTTACCCCTGAATAACAGAATTAAAGAAGATGGTGACGTGGAGGGAAGGAAAAAGTAGGGAGGGGGAAAAACCACACAAATGAAGAAAAAACAAAAGAAGAACATAGGTCTCACACAGACCCCTGGGAGATCAGACACTGAGAAAACAGATTCTGTAACACAAACAATGAAGAGCCCCCAGAATGACTGGTCACATGCAACAAACCCAGACATCAAGACATTAATAGAGAGAATTTAAAAAAAAAGGAGAGACAAGAGGAAAATAGGAAGGAACTAATGTCAGAAATAAAAGCAGTAAAGAATACTGTGATGGAAATGAATAACAGACTAATAAGCATGGAAAGCAGAATTAGCCAAGCAGAAGAAAGAATCTCAGAGCTAGAAGACCAAAACACAGAACTAACCCAAACTGTCAAAAGCATAGAAAAGAAACTCAAAAAGACAGAACAAAACCTGCAAGAGATGAATGATCACTTCAAGAGACCAAACATAAGAGTAATTGGGCTTCCTGAGGCAGAGAGAGAAACAGAAGCCACACTGGAACAAACATTTCATGAAATCATTCAAGAAAACTTCCCTCATCTCATCAAGGATGAAAAAATACAAACACAAGAGATTCAGAGAACCCCTGCAAGACAACAAATGAGAAGACCAACTCCCAGACACATAATAATTCTCCTAAACAAAGTATCTTTAAAAGAAAAAATCCTAAAGGCAGCAAGAAAAAAAGGCCAGACTATCTACCAGGGAAGACCAATTAGAATAGCAGCAGATTTATCCACAGAAACACTTCAGACTAGGAGAGCCTGGAGCCCTATCTTCAAAGTTCTAAAAGATAAACAATTTCAACCAAGAATAACCTACCCAGCCAAACTAAGCTTCATTAGTGAGGGAGAATTGAAATCTTTTCAAATTCCCTAAGAACCTATGCTGCCACCAGACCACCTCTACAAGAAACACTTAAGAAAGTACTGAACATAGAAGAAAAAGGAAAAAGAACAACAACATTCTTCAAAAGAGTACAGGAAAAGATTAAAAACACACATGAGCCAACTCCAAAACCCAAAGAAAGACAACAAACAAACAGGAACAACTCTGTAAGAACCTTATGACAGAGATCAACTCTTGCATTTCAATTATTAGCCAAAATGTGAATGGACTAAATGCACCACTGAAAAGACATAGAATGGCAAAATGGATAAAATATCATCAGGCAACAATCTATTGCCTTCAAGAGACTCACCTCACTAGAAAGGACACCCACAGACTCAAAGCAAGAGGATGTGAAACAAACTTTCAGGTGAATGGAATACAAAAGAAAGGAGGAGTAGTGATCTTAATTTCAGACAAAATACCCTTCAAGCTATTAAAAGTCAAAAAAGATACAGAAGGCCACTACATAATTATAAAAGGCTCAATTCATCAACAAGAAATATCTATCCTAAACATATATGCACCCAACATAGGTGCACCAACTTTCATAAAGCAACTTCTAGGAAAACTAAAGAAAGATATTGACTCTAACACCATCATAACTGGGGACTTTAATACGCCACTCACAACCCTAGACAGATCATCAGGACAAAAAATCAGCAAGGAGATACGGAACCTCAATGTGATTTTGGACCAAATGGACTTAATTGATACCTACAGAACACTCCATCCAAAGACCACAGAATATACATTCTACTCATCACCGCATGGAACATATTCTAAGATCGACCATATACTCGGCCATAAATCAAGCATAAGCAAATTTAAAAGAACTGAAATTCTACCATGCACCTTCTTGGACCACAGTGGAATAAAAATAAACATTGACACCAACAAAGTCCCCCCAAAGCCACAAAGATATGGACACTAAACAGCATGATGCTAAACAACTCCTGGGTCAATGATGAAATCAAAACAGAGATCAAAAGATACCTGGAAACAAATGAAAATGAAGAAACATCTTACCAAAATCTCTGGGACGCCTTGAAAGCTGTAATAAGAGGGGAATTTATATCCCTACAAGCACACATGAAGGAAATGGAAGGAACACAAATTAACAACCTAACAAGCCACCTAAAGAAGCTGGAAAAGCAAGACCACAAAACCCCTAATTTCAGCAGAAGAATCTAGATCACCAAAATAAAAGCCCAAATCCAGGACATAGAAGACAAAAATATAATACAAAAAAATCAATGAAACAAAAAGCTGGTTCTTCGAAAGGATAAACAAGATCGATGATCCCCTAGCTAGACTCACCAAGAAAAAAACGAGAAAAAAACCAAATAAGCACAATCAGAAACACAAAAGATGAAGTCACATCTGACCTGAAGAAATACAAAAGATCATTAGAGACTACTAAGTACACTTGTATGGAAACAAACTTGAAAACCTTAAGGAAATGGAGGACTTTCTGACATTACACAACTACCTAGGTTGGAACAAGAAGAAATTGAAACCCTAAATAGATCAATAACAATCAAGGAAATTGACTACATAATAAGAAAACTTCCTACAAAAAAAAGCCCTGGTTCAGATGGCTTTCCAGCAGAATTCTACAAGACATTTAAGGAGGCGCTGATACTATCCTACTGAAGGTATTCCAGGCGATTGAAAAAGATGGAACTCTCCCCAAATCATTTTACGAAGCCAACATCACATTGATACCAAAGCCAGGTAAAGATCCAACAAAGAAAGAGAACTACAGGCCATATCTTGATGACATAGATGCTAAAATTCTCAACAAGATCCTAGCAAACCGAATTTAGCAATACATCTCAAAAATCATCCATCATGACCAAGTAGGCTTCATTCCTGGAATGCAAGGCTGGTTCAACATTCGTAAAACCATAAATGTAATTAAATACATCAACAGATGTCAAAACAAAAACCACATGATTATATCATTAGATGCAGAAAAAGCTTTTGATAAAATCTAGCACCCCTTCTTGATAAAAACCCTTGAACATCTAGGCATACAGGGAACAAACCTCAATATAGTAAAGCCATCTACGAGAAACCCACAGCCAGCATACTCCTATATGGACAAAAATTGGAACCATTTCCCCTGAAAATTGGAACACAACAAGGATACCCACTCTCACCCCTCCTGTTCAACATAGTATTGGAAGTCCTGGCTCGAGCAATCAGAGAAGAGGAGGCAATCAGGGGTATCCAAATAGGAAGAGAGGAAGTCAAGTTATTTCTCTTTGCAGATTATATGATTGTGTACCTTGAAAACCCAAGAGAATCTGTCAAAAACCTTCTTACACTGATAAAGGCCTTTCAAAGTCTCAGGATACAAAATAAATGTACAAAAGACAATCGCATTTCTTTACACCAATAATAAACAAACAGAAACCCAAATAAAAAACACAATTCCATTCACAATAGCCACAAAAAAATGAAATACCTTGGCATCTTCCTAACCAGAGACATGAAAGACCTTTACAATGAAAATTACAAAACACTGCTCAAAGAAATCAAAGATGACACAAACAAGTGGAAAAATATCCCATGCTCATGGATTGGAAAGATTCAACATTGTGAAGATGTCCATCTTACCTAAGGCAATCTACAAATTCAATGCAATTACCCATCAAATTACCAGCAACATTTTTCTCAGACCTAGAAAAGACACACACGAATTCATATGGAAACACAAACGTCCAAGAATAGCCAGAACAATCCTCAGCAAAAAAAACCAAAGCAGGTGGTATCACATTACCAGACTTCAAACTTTACTATAAAGCTACAATCATCAAAACAGCTTGGTATAGGTATAGGAACAGGCATATAGATCAAAGGAATAGAACTGAGATTCCAGAAGCAAAACCTCAATTTCTCAACCAACTCATCTTCAACAAGGCCTCCATCACCTACCACTGGGGAGAGGAGAACCTATTCAGTAAATGGTGCTGGGAAAACTGGCTGACCACATGCAGAAGATTGAAACAGGACCCCTATCTATCTCCATGCACAAAGGTTAACTCCAAATGGATCAGAGACCTAAATGTAAAACCTCAAACCATAAGAACCTTAGAAAATGAAGGACATAGCCTCATGGAAATCGGAACTGGCCTCCAATTCCTGAACAAAACCCAAAACTCACAGGTCATAAGAGAGAAGATAGACAAGTGGGACCTTATTAAACTGACAAGCTTCTGCAAGGCCAAAGAAACCATCAGGAGAGCAGGGAAACAGCCTACAGACTGGAAAAAAATATTTGCCAACACCAGGTCTGACAAAGGCTTAACATCCTGGATCTACAAGGAACTAAAACGTGCTGAAAAGAAAAAACAAACAACCCCATTATCAAATGGGCAAAAGATATGAATAGACATTTCACAAAAGAGGACATCTAAGCAGCCAACAAACACATGAGAAATGTTCAGCCTCACTAATCACCAGGGAGATGCAAATCAAAACCACACTGAGATACCACCTAACTCCAGTCAGGATGGCAATTATCAACAACGCAAAAAATAACAGCTGCTGGAGAGGCTGTGGTGAAAAGGGAACAACACTGTTGGTGGGAGTGTAAACTAGTGCAACCTCTGTAGAAAGCAGTGCGGCGATTCCTAAAAGTTCTAAATATCAACCTCCCATATGACCCTGCAATCCCCCTACTGGGAATATACCCTGAAGACCCAAATCACTCTATAAAAAAGATACCTGCACATGTATGTTTATCGCAGCATTGTTCACAATAGCAAGAACGTGGAAACAACCATGCTGCCCAACAAAAGAGGACTGGATTTAAAAAGTGTGTTTACATATACACGATGGAATACTATGCAGCCATAAAAAAGAACAAAATCATGAATTTCACAGCAACCCCGATGGAACTAGAGTCTATAATACTGAGTGACCTCTCACAGAATCAAAGATCCGAGTATCACATGTTCTCACTCATATAATGGACCTTGAACATCCAATGTAATACTATAAGAAAATGACTCACGGTACTGGGAAACTATTGGGGTGGGGAAGGATATGAGATTAACAGTAGCAAATATCTGTCTAGGGATGGGGAAACACCTCTTATCAACAGGGTGCCTGAATGAAACGTATTTGTATACCTAACCCTTCACTGTACCCCACAAAACCATAATAAAAAATATTGATCATAAAAATATATACATATATAATCAAAGCCTTCATAATATATGAATCACCACAAAGAGATCAAGTAGTCTAATTATTGGAGTACCAGAAGGCAAAGAGAATGAAAGAGTTAGAAAACCCATTTGATGAAATAATAGATGTAAACTTCCCAAGTCTAGCAGAAGGTTTAGACATCCAGATAAAGGAGGTTCTGATATTACCAAAGAAATACAATATAAAAAGGTCTTCTCTGTGGCACACCACAGTCAAACAGTTTAAAGTCAAAGACAAAGAGGATTCTAAAAACAGCAAGAGAAAAGCATCTACCTATAAAGGAATACCCATCAGACTAATAGAAGATTTCTCAGCAGAAACCTTACAGGCCAGAGAGAGTGAGATGGCATATTCAAGGCACTGAAAGAAAAATAAATAATAACTGCCTTCCTAGGTACTATATCCAGCAAAGTTATTCTTCATAAATAAAGGAGAAATAAAGTCTCCCAGACAGGCAAATACTAAGGGAATTCTTTAACACTAGACCAGCCCTATAAGAAATGCTATAGGAAATCCTAAACCTGGAAGTAAAAGGACAACATTGACCATCGTAAAAACATACAAATGTGTAAAACTCACTGATAAACCAAATACACAAATGATGAAGAGAAAGGACTCATATGGTAACACTACAGAAAACCATCAAACCACAATGACAAGCAAGAGGGAAAAAAAATACCTGAGAATATACAAAACAAACAGAAAACAATAAACTATATGATAGGAACAAAATCTCACATGCTAAAAATAACTTTGAATGTAAACATAATAAGTTTTCCACTTAAAAGATATAGTCTGGCTATATGGATTTTTAAAAAATATTTCAACTATGTGCTGCCTACAAGAAATTCACTTCACTTGCCAAGTCACAACTAGACTGAAAGTCAGGGGTTGGAAAAAAATATTGCATGCAAATGGAAAGCAAGAGTGAGCAAGAGTCACTATACTTAAATCAAATGAAATAAACTTTACATGTTTTTTTAAAAGACAAGGTCACTATATAATGACAAAGGGGTTCATCCAGCAAGAGAATATGAAAGTTATTAATAAACATGCACCAAACAGTGGAGCAGCCAGATTCACTAGATCTAAAGGTAGATGCCAAAACAATAATAGGAGACTTCAACATCCCATCTCTCAGCATTAGACAGATCATCTATATAAAAATCAACAAAGAAACATTGGCTTTAAACTGGGCTTTAGATCAAATGTGCCTAACAGACATTTACAGAACATTTTATCCAACAACTTAAGAACACATTTTTTTTTTTTTGAGTTGGAGTCTCACTTCATCGCCCAGGCTGGTGATCCTTTCTGCCTCAGCCTTCCAAGTAGCTAGAACTACAAGTGCACATTTCCACACCCGGCTAATTTTTTGATTTATTGTAGAGATGAAGTCTTGCCAAGTTGCCTGGGCTGGTCTCAAACCCATAGGCTCAGGCAATCCACTTGCCTCAGCCTCCCAAAGTGCTGGGATTACAGGTTGAGCAAGAACACTCATTCTTATGATCAGCACAAGGAACATTCACCAGGATAGACCATATACTAGGCCACAAAACAAGTCTTAATAAATTTTTAAAAATCTAAATGATATCAAGTATCTTATCTAACTACAGTGGAATAAAATTAGATATGAACAACAAGAGAAACATTCTAACTATAGAAATACATGGGTATTAAATAATATGCTCTTGAATTACAGTTGGGTCAATGCAGAAATTAAGATGAAAACAAGAAAGTTTCTTGAAACAAATGAAAATATAAACACCGCACAATAAAACTTGTGTAATACAGTCAAAAGAAATGTTAAGAGGAAAGTGTATAGCAATAAATGCCTGCATCAGAAAAGTAGAAAGATTTCAAATAAGTAGTTATGCATCTCTAGGAACTAGAAAAACAAAGCAAACTCAAAATTAGCAACAGAAAAGAATAGAGTACAAAGCAGAACTAAAAAAACAGAGACTAAAAAAACACAAAGAATCAACAAAACAGAAAGGTGGTTCTTTGAAAAGATCAACAAAATTGATAAATCACCAGCTAGACTAATAAAAAATATAAAAAAGAAGAGAAATGACTGAAATCAGAAATGGAAAAGAAGGATACCACAGAAATACAAAAAAAAAAAAACACACATCAGAGACGTAAATAACTATACACGACCAAACTGGAAAACCTAGAGGAAATGGATACATTCCCAAAAATATGCAACCTACCAAGACTTAATAAGGAAGAAATAGGAAAACTGAACACGTTAATAACAAGTAATGAGATTGACACAGTAAAAAAAAAAAAGTCCCTAAAAAAAAAAAAAAAGGTCTCAGATGGAAATGGAAATGAGAAACACAGTATTGGACACTAGAAGAAAGGTAATCTTTGTTATAAAATGACAAAGGCTTGGCTGAATTGTGTCCTAGCATTTTGTGGAAAATAAAACTTGTTTGTGATGAATTTGGAGATTTTTAGGAGATTTCTGAGCAGAGAAAAGTATGGCTTGGTTTCTCCTTATTGTTTCTAGTATACTGTGAAAGGAAGAAAGATAAATTGAAGATATCATTAGGCAAAAAGGAATCTTGAAGATCTGAAATATTATCAGCCTATGCATATTGCCAAAAAATGAGAACGTGAGTTCTAGAGAGAACACCGTAGATGTAGTGAAAAATCACTCAATAAATAGATTATGGGTGTGATTTATGGATCTAATTAGCCATATCACCAGAAGTCAGGAAGACAGATGGGGCTAAACCAGAAGTCACATTGCTAGCTTGGAGTAAAGGGGACAGAGATGATACACTATGAAGAAAGGATGTAGGATTTCTCAGATTCTATAAGATGGGACACTAGAGTTATTTCACTGTGACATGTGTTATTCTTCAAGCAAAGGGAACAATTACCCTGAAAGTAATTCAGAGATTGGCAGGGCTTCAGCTGCCACCATGGGCTCAGAAAGTCCAGAAGCAGGGGTTAGGGTTGTCACCTCCTTGGTTTCAGTGGGCAAGGTCACCATTATCTAGGGCCTTGGGGACAGGGCTGTCACTCAGGCTTTGGGGTTAGGGCTGTTGCTCTCACAGCCATTCAGAGCTACGACAGTGGGGTGACTGTCCAGAGTCACAAGGTCAGAGCTTCCTCCCCAGTGAGTCAGAAAGGTGGGGCTGTAGTCATGGGGTGCTCAGAGGACAGGACATCAAGCCAAAGAAAATTATTTTTTACCTTAAAATCTATGAAATTATTCTGATAGAATTTGGACTTGCTTGACACTCATGACCACCCTCTTCCTTCCAATGTCTGTCTTTTGAAACGGGAATGATGTCTATCTTATGCTTGTCCTAGCTCTATATATTGGAAGCAAATAACTTGCTGGTGTCACAGGTTTGTTTATACATGGAGATAAATTTTGTCTCAGACTAAATCACACTAGATTTAGATATTTTAATGAGATTTTAGACTTAGAGTTGATGTTGGGTTATTACTTTGGGACTGATGGAATGGAGTGAATATATTTTGCACATAAGAAGGATATAAATTTAATGGGTCCATTGAACGGAATGTTGTGGACTGAATTGCATCCCCATAAAATTTATATGTTGAGATCTCAACCCCGAGTACTAAGGATGTAACTGTATGTGGAGATAAAGTCTTTTAAAAAGTGAACAAGTTAAAACAATACCAATAAGGTAGGACCCTAATCCAACTGATGTCCTTACAGAAAAAGAAAAGACATCAAGTTTGCACCTATGGAAAGAAAAGGCCACATGTTGACACAGTGAGAAAGCAGCCATCTGTAAGCCAGTGAAAGAAGACCCAGCAGACACCAAACCTGCCAACACTTGGACATCTAGGCCGCAAAACTGTGAGAAAATTAATTTATGTTTGTAAGCCTCTCAGTAGATGGCATTTTGTTATGACATCCCTAGAAAATGAATACATGGTATTCACAGAAATAATACTATCCTAATTAATTCAGGCAAATAGCACTCTTAGAAACCTGTTTGTACATTTGTCTTTAGAGAGTGTGTTACATGTGATAGAGAGCTGAGCAGTGTTTCCCATATAAACCTATCTTGATTATTTCAGGCAACCAGCACCTTTAGAAACATTTTTTTTTTCTTTTGCTCTTTAGAGAATGTATAAGTACAGCACAGAGTAGTGAACCCAGTGCTAGACAGAAAGAACAGTATCCTGATTCATTCAGGGGAAAGAGCTCTTAAAATCATCTTTCACACTTATGTCTATTGAGATAAAACAACGTGAAGCACAGAGTGCAGAACAAAGTGCTTCACAGAAAATTATCTAACCTGATTCATTAATGCAAGTAGAGCACTTTGAAGTTGTTTTTTTGTTTAACACGTCTCCATCAATATTTGATAACCTATAGCACAGATCGCCCAACAAAGCATTTCGCATAAACACACTATTGTGATTCATTCACACAACAAGGATTCTTACATATGTATTTTGCACACATCTCTTTGGAGTGTTTATAACGTGCGGCATAGATTGGTGAACCCAAGGCTAGACGGAAAGAACAGTATCCTAACTTATTCAAGTGAGAAGTGCTGTTAAAATCATATTCACGCTATTTCTATAGAGAGACTATACCATGAGGGCAGAGTGGGAAACACTGTGTTGAACAGAAATAACACAAGAGGCCGGGCTTGGCAGCTCAGCCTGTCATCCCAGCACTTTGGGAGGCCGAGGCGAGTGGATTGCCTGAGCCCGCGGGTTCGAGACCAGCCTGGACAACTTGGCGAGACCTCGTCTCTACAATAAAATTTTAAAAAATTAGCCAGGCAGGTAGCACGTGCCTGTAGTTACAGCTACATGGAAGGTTGAGGCAGAAGGATCGCCAGAGCCCCCATAGGTCCACACTGGGGTGTCCGTGAGTGTGCAACTGCACTCCAGCCTGGGCGATGGAGTGAGATTCCAGCTCAAAAAAAAAAAGAAAGAAAGAAAGAAAAAACACAATAATACTATCTTGATCCATGCATGAAAGTAGCACTCTCAGAAGTACCCTTCACATGTCTTTTAGAAAATGTATAGCACATAGTGCTGAACAGTGTTGCACAGAAATAACACTATCCTGACTTTTTTCATACAAAAGCACTCTTACAAACACCTTTATTTATTTTATTTATTTATTTTTGAGTTGGAGTCTCACTCTGTCGCTCAGACTGGAGTGCAGAGGCCACTCCTGGCCACCGCAGCCTCGACCTGCTGGGCTCCGGCGATCCTTCCGCTTCAGCCTTCCAAGTAGCCGGAATTACAGGCATGCGCTACTAAGCCCGGCTGATTTTTTGATTTATTGTAGAGATGAGGTCTCGCTGCCCAGGGGGGTCTCGAACCCGCGGGCTCAGGCAATCCACTCACCTAGCCTCCCAAAGGCACGGGATTACGGGCTGAGCCACCGAGCCCGGCTACAGACACCTTCATGTGCCTTCAGAAGTCTATAACAAGCACATTAGTTGTCGAATACTGTGTTTCACAGACAACAAAACAAAACAAAAACACTATCCTGATTCACTCACTAGCAATCTTAGAAACATGTTTCACACATAGGAGGGAGGGAGAACTCCCCCAAAACCTGGAATTTATTTATTAAAAATTGTGTATTTATTCTCACGTTTGAATTTCAATTACCTTCAAAGTACTCTCCATTTGATGCAATACACCTGATGAGACCCTTTTTCCACTGCTGAGAACAGTTTTTGAACTCATCAATTTTGAGACCTTTTAGTGCTTCTGCCGTTTTTTGTTTCACTTCTTCCCCATGGGCAAAATATTTCCCTTTGAGAGTTTTTTTCATCTGGTGAAAGAAAAAAAGTCACTTGGGATGAGATCTGGTGAATAGGGAGGGTGGGACATGGGGTCATGCTGTCTTGGGACCCAAACTGCTGAACGCTCAGCTCAGTGTGGGCAGGAGCACTTGTAAATCACCCATCATGAAATGGGCATGTTGAAAGAATTTTTTAAAAAAATTCACTGAAGCCCATCACAGCCTTTCACAACAACGCTAGCTGGTACACTGATGCTGATGGATTCCTAGGCCACTTACCTGGCAGAGGAAGCCTGTATTACACGGGGCCAGTCCTCCAAAAGATAATTCTGGTTCTTTGGGTTTCCCCCTCATATCTCTTCATAGAGCATACAACAGGAAGCACAGAGGGTTCTCAAAGCTACACTGATAGAACAATATCCTGATTTATTAGGTAGAAATTCTTAGAAGCATATTATATACATGTTTCTTTACATAAAACATGTTTTTTAAATATACACATGCATAACATGCATCACAGATGGAAAATAGTGTTTCACACAAATAACACTGTCCTGATTCATTTACACAAACACTGTTCAAAACATCTTTTAAACATGTCTCCTTACGAAACGTATAACATGCAGCTCAGAGTGTTAAACAGATTCACATAAATGATTCAACTAAGAACAAGCATTTTTTTTTTTACTTTTCTTTTTTTTTTTTTTTGAGTTGGAGTCTCACTCTGTCATCCAGGCTGGAGCACAGTGGCACACTCAAGGCCACCCCAGCGTTGACCTGCTGGGCTCCAGTGATCCTTCTGCCTCAGCCTTTCAAGTAGCTGGAACTACAGGCATGCGCTACCGTGCCCAGCTAATTTTTGATTTATTATAGAGACAAGGTCTCGCCAAGTTGCCCGGGCTGGTCTCGGACCTGCGTGCTCAGGCAATCCACTCTCCACAACCTCCCAAAGTACTGGAATTACAGGATGAGCCACTGAACCTGACCAGAACAAGCATTTTTACAAACATCTTTTACATATCTCTTTAGGGTGTATATAACATGAAGCACAGAGTGGTGAACCCAGTGTTACACAGAAAGAAAAGTATCTTGATTCATTTATGTAAGAGGAACTCTTAGAATCATCTTTCACAAATGTCTATGGAGAATATATAATATGTAATACAGACTGGTGAATACAGTGTTTAAAACAAAAAAATATGGGATTTATTCATACAACTAGCATACTAGACACAGTTTGAACAGATGTCTCTTTTAGAAAATATAACATGAAGCACAGTGTGGTAAATATAATATTTCACAAAATAACACTGTCTTCATTCAGCACATAATCACTACATTTAGAAACAGCACTTAGAACACACTTAGAGACATGTTTATACATGTCATTAGAGTGTCTATAACCTGCAGCACTGAGTGCTAAACCAAGTGTTTCAGAGAAATAGCATCTCCTGATTCATATGCACATCAAATATTCTTATTAACAATTTCACACATATCCCATTAGACAGTGTCAGGCATGTAGCAGAGTGTTGAATACAGTTTTCCCAGAAATAACACCATCCTGATTCATTCATGCAAATCACACACTCTAAGAATCTTCTTTTAAGACATACAAGCAGCCAACAAACATACAAAAAAAATGTTCAAATCACTAATCATCAGAGAAATGTAAATCAAAACTATAACGAGATACCACCTCACACCAGTAGGAATAGCTTTTATTAAAAAGTCGAGAAACAACAGATGTTGGTGAGGTTGCAGAGAAAACGGGATGCTCATACACTGTTGGTAGGAACGCAGGTTAGTTCAGTCCCTGTGGAAAGCAGTTTGGAGATTTCTCAAGGAACTGAAAACAGATTTGCCATTCAACCCAGCAGTCTCACAACCAAGTATACACCCACATGAATACAAATTGTTCTATCAAAAAGACATTTGCATTCATATTTTTATCACAACACTATTTACAACAGCAAAGACATGGAACCAACCTAGGTGCCCATTAATAGTGGACTGGATTAAGAAAATGTGGTACATATACACCATGGAATACTATGCAGCCATAAAGGAGAATAAAATCATGTCCTTTGCACCAACATGGATGCAGCCGGATGCCATTATTTTACGCTTATTAACACAGAAAATCAGATACTGCTGTTCTTACTTATAAGTGGGCACTAAACACTTAGTATACATAGACATAAAGATGAGAACAGACCCTGGGAACTCCTAAAGGGGATAGGAAGGGAGGGGAGCAAGGATTGAAAACTACCTACTGAGTACCATGTTCAGTGTTTGTTCACTTTATATTCAGTAAAGGCCCAAACCTCACCATCACACGATATATCCTGTTAAAAAAAAAAAAAAGACAAGGTCCACTATATAATTTTAAAAGGGGTCAATTTATCAAGAGAATAAAACTATTATATCTAGGCACCCAACACAAGTACGCCCAAGTATACAAAGCAAATATTAATAGATCTAAAGGAAGAGACAGACTATAATACAATAATAGTAGGAGGAGATATCAACACCCCACTCTCAGCAATGGACAGATTTTCCAGAAAGAAAATTAACAAATAAATATATCAGAGTCAAACTACACCAAACAGGCCTAACTGGCATTTACAGAACATTGCAGCCAAACACTACAGAATACACATTCTTCACATCAGCACATGGAACATTCTCCAGAATAGACCACATGTGAGGCCAAAAAGCAAGTCTCAACAAGCTTTAAAAAAGTCAAAATTGTATCTATTTTTTTTGACTACAAAACTAAAACTATAAATCAATATAAGAGGAATTTTGAAAACTAAAAAAAAAAAAAATCAAAAAGATAATTTAAAAACTTCTTGAAACAAAAACAGAAATGCAAAATACCAAAATCTATGGAATACAGCAAAAGCAGTGCTAAAAAAGAACTGTGTAGCAATACACAGCCACATCAGAAAAAACTAGAAAGATGTTAATAAACAAGCTAATTATATACCTCAAAAAACTAGATATGCAAAATGCAAGAACAAACTAAACTCAGATTTATTAGAAGAAAAGAATTAATAAACATCAGAGAAAACATGTATGAAATGAAGACTAAAAAAAGTAGGAGTCCATTGAAACAAAAAGTTGGTTTCCTGAAAATATAAAGAAAATGACAAATCTTTAGCTAGACTGAGAAAAAAAAGCAAAGACTCAAATAAATAAAATCAGAAGCAAAAAAGAAGACATGACAACTGATATTCTGGAATACAAAGAATCGTTAGAGACTGTTATGCACAACTATATACCAACAAATTGAAAAACCTGGAAGAAATGAAAAAAAAAAATTCCTGTACACATACAACCTAACAAGATTGAACCACAAAGAAGTAGAAAATCTGAACATTCGAATAACAAGTAACAAGATCAATGTCATAATAGAAAATCTCCCATCTAAAAAAAGCCCAGGTGCTTGCTTCAGCAGTACATATACTAAAATTGGAACATTACAAAGAAGATTAGCATGGTCCCTGTGCAAGGATGACACATAAATTCATGAAGCATTTCATATTAAACAAAATAAATAAATAAAGCCCAGGACCTAGAACTCACTGCTGAACTTTACCAAGCATTTAAAGAATAACTAAAACCGGCCCGGTGCTGTGACTCAAACCTGTAATCCCAGCACTTTGGGAGGCTGAGGTAAGAGGATGGCCTAAGCCCAGGGGGTTGGAGACCAGCCTGGACAACATGACGAGACCTCTTCTCTACAATAAATTTTTTTAAAAATTAGCCGGGTGTGGTAGCATATGCCTGTAGTTCCAGCTTCTTGGAAAGCTGAGGTGGAAGGATCACCTGAGCCAGCAGGTCGAGGCTGCAGTGGCTGTGAGCGTGCCACTGCTCTCTAGCCTGGGCAACAGAGTGACACTCCAGTTCAAAAAAAGAATAACTAATACCAATTCTACTGAAACTCATCCAAAAAAATGAAGAAGAGGGAATATTTACAAACTCATTCTGAGGTCAGCATTACCCTGGTATCAGAACCAGACAAAGACAAATACAGGCCAATATCCCTAACTAATATAGATGTAAAAATAATTAACAAAATACTAGAAAACTGAATTAAACAACCTATTAAAAAGATCATTCACCATCACCAAGTGGAATTCATCCCAGGGATACTAGGATGATTCAACATTTGCAAATCAATAAACATGATACATCACATTAACAGAACCAAGAATAGAAGCCACATGATCATTTGTATAAATGATTTAAAAGCATTTGATAAAATTTATCAAACCTTTATGACAAAACCCTCTACAAATAGTTTATAGAAAGAACATACCACAAGACAATAAAAACATATATTATAAGCCTTCAGTTAACATCATACTGAACAAGAAAAAACGAAAATCTGGAACAATACAAGGTTGGCCACATTCATCCCTTTCACTCAATATAATACTGTAAGTCCTAGCCACAGCAATCAGGCAAAAGAAAGAAATAAAGGACATTCAACTTGGAAAGAAAGAAGCCAAATTATCCTTATTTGCAGATGAAATGATCTTATATTTAGAAAACCCTAAAATCTCCACCAAAGAACTATTCTAAGTTGCAAGACACAAAACCAACATACAAAAAGCAGAGCATTTCTGTACTCCAACAGTGAACAATCTGAAATAGAAATAAGAAAGCAGCTCCACTTACAAAAACTACAAAAATTTAAAAATACCTAGGAAAAAATTTAACAAAAGAAGTAAAAGATCTCTACAAGGAAAAACCATAAAATACTGATGAAAGACATTGAAGAAAGCCAATGGACAGTGCTGGGATTACAGGTATAAGCCACTGCACCTGGCATACATATTTCAAAATAGCTGGAGAGAATAATAATAATAATATTCCCAGGAAAAAGAAAAGATAAATACCTATGGTGATGAATATCCCAATTACTCTGATTTGATCTTTACATATTATATAAATGTTTCAAAATATCACATGTACCTTGAAAATATGTAGATTGTTACGTATCAGTATAGTTTTTTAAAAGTGTATGTGTAAACCCATCAAAATGAAGCCATAAATACAAAGCTAAGAAACATCCTTCAAAAGCATGTTCTAAAACACTTCCTTACAGTGTTAGAGAAGACACACAAATAGCCAAAAGATATGTGAAAAAGTGCTTAACACCACTAATCATCAGGGAAATGCAAATTAAAATCACAATGACCTATCACCTCATACATATTAGGATGATTTATATAAATTAAAAAAAAAGGGAGGGGGGCACACCTCATCAACAAGGGTACTTGCACAATGAACATTTGTATACCTAACCCTGAAGTATACCCCACATCTTTAAAATACAAAATTGAAAAAAAATAACAGTTTAAAAAACAGTTCTAGTCACTGAAAGTAAACAGTATACAGCACATCTCTAAAGACACTTGCTTAGATTTAATTTTTAAATGTGTGTATGGAAACCTATCAAGATGACGTCTACAAAATAATGGTAAGAGACATCCTTCAAAGGAATGTTCAAAACACTTCATTACAGTTTTCTTTATTTGAAAAACAGTTCCATCCACTGAAAGGAGTACATAATGCTTCTCTAAATAAGGTGGAATTACATCACACTTAAAAAGTTTCTGCACAGCAAAGAAAACAATAAACCAAAAAGTCAACCAATACAATGGGAGAAATTGTTTGCAAACCATATATCTGATTAAGGGTTAATAGCTAAAATATATTAAAACTTTTACAAATCAATTGCAAAAAAAAAGCAAATAACCCAATTAAAAAATGAGCAAAGGGGTGGGGCGTGGTGGCTCACACCTATAATTCCAGCACTTTGGGAGGCCGAGGTGAGAAGATTGCCTGAGCCCATGGGCTAGAGACCAGCCTGGACAACTTGACGAGACCTCATCTGTACAATAAACTTTTTAAAGATTAGCCGGGTGTGGTGGCACATGTCTGTAGTTCCAGCTACTTGGAAGGTTGAGGTCGAGGTTGCGGTAGCCATGAGCGTGAGCATGCCACTGCACTCCAGTCTGGGCAACAGAGTGAGACTCCAACTCAAAAAAAAGAAAAAAAAATGAGCAAAGGAACTGAATAGACATTTCTCTAAAGGTATGTGAAAAAGTGCTTAATATCACTAATTATCAGGGAAATGAAAATTAAAACCACAACGAAATATCAATTCAGAATGATTTATATAAAGAAAAAACAAAAGGATAATAAACATTGTGAGGTTTTGGAGAAATGGAATCCTAGTACACTGTTGGTTGGGATATAAATTAGTGATGCCACCGTGGACAATAGCATAGAGATTCTTTAAACAACTATTTTTAGTAATCTCACTTCCTTCAATATCTAAAGAAATTGAAATCACGATGTCAAAGAAATGTCTGCACACCCATGTTCCTTACTCACAATAGCCAAAAGATGAAAGTGACCTAAATGTCCATTGACATATTTTCTATAACCTGGAAGACATTACATTAAGTGAAAAAAGCCAAATGCAGAAGGATGAATGCTACAGAATACCACTTATATGACAAATCTAAAAATAGTCAAATTTACAGATGGAGAATAGAATGGTGGTTGTCAGAGGTTGGGAGAAGGGGAAACGGGGAGGTATTAGTGAAAGGGTGGAAAGTTGTTTTTACACAAGATAGATGAGTCCTAGAGATCTACCATACAGCATAGTGACTATAGTTAACAACATTGTATTGTGTGCTTAAAAATTTGCTAAAAGAATAGTTCTTATGTATTCTTTTTTTCTTTTTTTCTTTTTTTTTGAGTCGGAGTCTCACTCTGTCACCCAGGTTGGAGTATAGTGGCACGCTCACAGTCACCACAGCCTCAACCCGCGGGGCTCAGGCGATCCTTCCACCTCAGCCTCCCAAGTAGCTGGAACTACAGGAGCACGATGGCTGGCTAATTTTTTGATTTGTTGCAGAGACAAGGTCTCACCAACTTGCCCAGGCTGGTCTCGAATCCCTAGACTTAGGCAATCTTCTTGCCTTGGCCTCCCAAAGTACTGGGATTACAGGCTTGTGTCACTGCGCCTGGCCTATCTTATGCATTCTTTTCACACAAAAATATAATAAATCAGATCAGAAGGAAAGTTTTGGAGGTGACAGGTTTATCACATGGATTACAGTCATTGTGTCATGAGTGTATACTTTCTAAATGTATTAAGTTGTATACATTAATTATGTACAGATTTTTGGATGTCCAAAAATATTTTTTTTAAGAATTATAGGCTGGGTGTGGTGGCACACACCTGTAAACTCAGCATTTTGGGAAACCAAGGCAAGAGAATTGCCTGAGTCCACGGGTTTGAGACCAGCCTAGATAACATGGTGAGACCACATCTCTACACTAAATAAATGAAAATTAGCTAGGTGTGGTGGCATGTGACTGTAATTTCAGTCACGTGGAAGGCTGAAGTGGAAGGATCACCTAAACCCAGCAGGTCAAGGCTGCCATGGCTGTGAGCATACCATTGCACTCCAAACTGGGCAGCAGAGTAAGACTCCAACTTAAAAAAAAAAAAAAAAAAGAATTATTAAAAAACAACAGAAGAGGGCTGGCCGGGTGCAGTGGCTCATGCCTATAATCCCAGAATTTTGGGTGGCCAAGGTGAGAGGATTGCCTGAGCCTACTGGTTCGAAACCAGCCTGGGCAACTTGGTAAGACCTCATCTCTACAATAAATTTAAAAATTTTTAAGTAGCTGGTCATAGTGGTGCGTGTCTGCAGTTCCAGCTACTTGGAAGGCTGAAGTGGAAGGATCACCTGAGCCCAAACAAAACAAAACAAAACCAGAGAAGGGATTGAAAATACAAATTGTGGCCAGGCTCGGAGGCTCAGCCTATAATCCCAGCACTTTGGGAGGCTGAGGTGAGTGGATGGTCTGAGGCTGTGGGTTCGAGACCAACCTGGGCAACTTGGCGAGACCTTATCTCTACAATAAATAAAAAATTAGCTGGGCATGGTAGTGTGTGCCTGTAGTTCCAGCTACCTGGAAGGCTGAGGTGGGAGGATTGTTGGAGCCCAGCAGGTTGACACTGGGATGGCCGTGAGTGTGCCACTGCACTCCAGCCTGGGCAACAGAGTAAGACTCCAACTCAAAAAAACAAAAAAGAAAGAAAATTCAAATTGTATTCTGGGAGAAAACATTTGCAATACATTTAATTCGTTAAGGATGATACATAAAGAGCAACTAACTGCACGAGTTAAAAAGAAAAAAAAAGAGCTTAATTTTAAAAAAAGCACAAACATGTATTTCAAAAAGAAGAAATATAGAAGACTTAAATATATGAGAGTAACCATTCAGCCTTATCAATCATGGTGGACTAGTAATATTTAACAACAGATCCTCCAAGGAAGGAAAGCTCTGGGTTGTAGTTTGCTTATTTCTGTAGGGTAAATATTAAACACTATTCAAGCTACCACTGAATACAATCAGTTCTCATGAGCCAATAAGAGCCAGCTTCAACATCTAGTACATTAATAATGAGGAAACTGCAAAATAAAACTAAAATGAGATATAATTTTTCATCACCAGATGTAAAAATTTTACTCAGTTAATATCAGAGTTAGGAAGAATATGAAACAGGCTGGTGCAGTAGCTCAAGCCTGTCATCCCAGCACTTTCGGAGGCTGAGGCAAGAAAATTGCCTGAGCCCATGGGTTCGAGAACAGCCTGGGCAACTTGATGGATGAGACATCATCTCTACAATAAATCAAAAAATTTGTTGGTGTAAATCCAAAAATTAGTTGGGTGTAGTGGCACACACCTATAGTTCTGGCTACTTGGAAGGCTGAGGCGGAAGGATCGCCTAAGCCCAACAGGTCAATGCTGGGTGACTGTGAGCGTGCCGCTGCACTCCAGCCTGGGTGTCAGAGTGAGACTCTGACTCAAAAAAATAAAAATAAAAATAACAGTGAGAACTCTCATCCACTGTTTGTGATAGTGAATGGTATTCATCACATTGGTTTATTATCTGCATATTCCGTAATTTATAGGTTCCACTCCTTCAGACTTTTGCATTTAAGATGTAGACTCAATGATGTCCAAGAGTAGATTTTCTTTCTTATATGATCCTGATAAAATGAGATATAGGGCTTGAAAGGAGGGACCCCAAGAAATTTAGAATAAAATTAGTTCAGATTTTGCCTCAGCACAACCATTTTTGCTTAGACTTTACCCCTGCCATGTTTTAAATCTAGCACAAGTTAGACATAGCTAGATAAATTTCGAATAGGCAGGTTTTAGGAAGTGTTCAGACATTCTACTGCAGGCCAAGTGGCAGCCTACCACACTTTCTAGCAAATCTCCATTAGATGCAAGACAAGGACAGAGCCATAGAAATAATAGACTGCCTTTTAGTCAAGCAGTTTGTGGATTGCAAATGTCTGGCAAGTCTCTTGCAGGAAAAATCCCTCTAGGCCCAAACCTCTAAGTTAACCTATCATCCTCTTGTGACCTACATGACACAGACAGACTCCACCAGGGCAGCAATCATGTGACTAACCCACCCATCTGTCTGCTGTCCATCACCTGACATCAGTACCTGCTCTTTCTTGCCCCTTCGTGTTGACATAGAGCAGACCACCATCCAATCACCTTAATGACCTTTCCCCATCCAAGGGAAATGGTTAAAAGGACTCAACCATGAGCAGCTATTTGACCATTGCCAAGTCATCGCCTCCATTGTCTTGCCAAGCTATAATGTGGCCATGTGCTCTTTGAGATATGGCCGAGGCCATGTTTTCTTAAGCTTTGGCCCCCTCCCCTACTTTGGGAAGGTGAATCACCTCTCTCTCTCTCTCTCTCTACTTTACTTTGTAAATAAACTATATTCTCTAATCTAACTTCCATGCAATTCTTTGCATCTTTCATGCGGCATTGGATGGCACACCAGGCACACTCACACCCCCAGTGAGCCCCACTAGGAGAGTGTGATGCTAACAGTTTTGGAGGCCCCAGTGAGATGACGCTAACAGGGCTGTGGTTGGCTTGGTTGTGCATCCTGTATGTTTACTAGAACAAAAAAGATACCTTTTTTTTTTTTTTTTTGGTTGCCAGTTCCAGTTTCCATAAGGGTGTCTCCTGCACAAAAAAGATTTCCAAAGCTTTACTTTAGAGCCTGGAAAATAGAGGGAAAACTTAGCACAGATACAGTCTACAATCTGCAGGGTGTCTCACCCAATCCTTCTTGACTCAATTCTTTTTTTTTTTTTTTTTTT
>NW_007248853.1:211709-234286 GCF_000164805.1 Carlito syrichta
CGACCTGCTGGGCTCCGGCGATCCTTCGCCTCAGCCTTCCATGTAGCTGGAACTACAGGCGCGTGCTACCACGCCCGGCTGATTTTTTTTGAGTTGGAGTCTCACTCTGTTGCCCAGACTGGAGTGCAGTGGCCACTTCCGGCTACCGCAGCCTCACCTGCTGGGCTCCGGTGATCCTTCCGCCTCAGCCTTCCAAGTAGCCAGAATTACAGGCATGCGCTACCACGCCCAGCTGATTTTTTGATTTATTGTAGAGATGAGGTCTCGCTGCCCAGGCGGGTCTCGAACCCATGGGCTCAGGCAATCCACTCACCTCAGCCTCCCAAAGGCGCGGGATTACAGGCTGAGCCACAGAGCCCGGCTGACCCAATTCTTTTTCAGAACCCACACTTCTTCCAATGTCCATCACATTAGAGATTTTCTATATATAGCCTGGAGAGCACGAATACCATTTCTATGTTAATGTAGAGTACAAAGGTAAGAAAGAAAAACATGAAAGAAATATGGTTGAAGAAAGAGAAAAGGACAGGCTTGTAGACGCAGGTTAGAACTTGAATGCATTGTCACACAAAGCATTGTTATTCAGAGAGATTAGTCCATTAGCTCTAAAAGTAGTCAATAGATCAATCATCACATATTTATTATGCACCCAAACTATGTCAGGCATTGTACTAGATATTGCAGATAGGGTGATAAATGACACAGATATGATCTCTGTCTTAATAGAGTTTATAGATTATTAAGAAAGCCAGACACTAAATAAATAGCTCATAAATGATAAATCAAATAATTATAAGTGTACAAAGTACTGGTAAGTAAAATTTCAGGACATTGAGAATTGATTAATAGGGTGAACAAACTTGGTTTTGAGAGATGTAGGTCAGGGAAGGTTTCTCTTAGGAGGACATAAGTTTGAGAGATGTAGGTCAGGGAAGGCTTCTCTTAGGAGGACATAAGTTAAGCTGAACTCTGAGGGAAGCGTAGGAGTTATACATGTGAATACTCACATGGGAGAAAATATTTCATGTACTGGGACCCTGAGCAGGAACACTGAGATAGGAAAGAGCAGATGTTCAGGTGTTCAGGGGATCTGTTTTTTGGCAGGAAGAAAATGAGTGAGAGAAAGTGATGAGAAACAAAGCCAAAGAGGATATCTTCAGAGCAGAGCCTTCTGAGCCTCGTTGAATCTCTCACAGAAACAAAGATCTGAGTATCACATGTTCTCACTCATAAGTGGGACCTTGAACAACTATCGTAATACTATAAGAAAAGGATTGACAGTGGCAGGAGACTATGGGGGGGCAGGCAGGGAGGGGAAGGGAGGTGGGATTAACAGTAGTCAATATCTGTCTGGGAATGGGGGGGGCACACCTCATCAACAAGGGTACCTGCGCAATGCATATTTGTATAGCTAACCCTTAACTGTACCCCACAATTTTATAATAAAAAATATGTTAAAGGAAAAAAAAAGAAAATTCAGGACTTGATCTTAGGGCAATGGGAAACCATTGAAAGGTGTTAAGCAGGGAAGTGATATTATCAGATTTGCATTTCTAAAAGACCATTCTGGTTGACATTTAGAGGATGGTTTGGAGAAGAGAGTGAGAGAAAACTATGAGTCCAGGTAGGAATTGCTGGCAGTGGTGAAGGCAAGAAATTATGGTAACCTGGCCTAGGGTGTGGGTTTGATGGAGAGATGACAGATTTGAGAATCGTTTACAACAATTAGCAGTCTTAATGACTAAGATTAATTGTAAGAGATAAAGGAAAGAGGAGAGTCAAGGCAACTTCTACATTTCTGGCTTGAACATTAGAGTAGGTGGCAATGCTACTGACTGAGACGGAGGAAAAGCAGAGAGAGGAGAGAAAAACTGATAAATTATGTTTCTGACTTACATTGAGCAACTGCCAAATCTATGTGGAGACATCTTATATAGAATCTGGACGTAGAAGCCTTGGGAGAAAATGAGATCACCTTGGGAGACATTGTAGATACAACAGAGACCTAGAACATTCAACACTCTTGTGATTTAGTAGAGAAAAGGCTGGCAAAAGACTGGGGAAAGAAGTCCGGAAGGATGTGGGAAACCAGTGGAATGGAGTATAATGGAAGCCATAAAAGGGAAGCTTTTTAAGGAAGAGGGAGTGGTCCATTTTATTTAATGCACTGAAAGATCTAGTAAAGTAAAAATTGTCTTTTGCATTATAGAGATCACTAGGTACCTCAGTAAGAGCATTTTTGGCAGAGTGATTGGTATGATATCCAGATAGAGAAGGGTTGCTGGGTGGTAAGAGGTGAGGAAATCAATATAACAAAGTCAGTTCTACATTTTTAAACTTAAAAGCCCAGTAATAAATGCAAAAGATTTTTGTATTATCTAGAAAGGGTTAGTAAGCTTTCTATCTTGACAAGCAGAAGTATTTTTAAAATTCAGCCTACTAGTACCATCATTTAACTTAAAAGCATTATATTTCAAAAAATAGGAAGGATATAAAAGACCAATGGAGAAGACAGTCGGCAACTTTAATCTGACTTACATCTACAACCAGCTATACGCATAGACATGAACAACATTAGCTTATTTGTTTCTTATTTTACACAGACACATAAAAATCTCCCGATGGTCTGATTCTAGTCCATGGATCAGTATTTGGGAATTTCCAGTGTAGTTCTCTTTTGAGGACTTTGATTATGTATGGGGAAGAGTAAGGTTAGTAACAGCATCCATGGAAAACCTTTTCTTTCTCTCTCTTTTTTTTTTTTTTGAGTTGGAGTCTCACTCTGTCACCCAGGCTGAAGTGCAGTGGCCACTCCCAGCCACTGCAGCCTCGACCCACTGGGCTCCAGTGATCCCTCCACCTCAGCCTTCCGAGTAGCCGGAATTACAGGCACGCACTACCACGCCCGGCTTATTTTTGATTTATTGTAGAGATGAGGTCTCGCCTGCCCAGGCAGGTCTCGAACCCGCAGTCTCAGGCAATCCACTCACCTCAGCCTCCCAAAGGCGCGGGATTACAGGCTGAGCCACTGAGCCCGGCGGAAAACCTTTTCTTAACATAGGAAAGACTGGAGTATACTTAAATGTTATACTGAGAAGCCAGTAGAAAAGAAGAGGTTGAAGATACAAGACAGTGAAGTCATAATATACAGCACGGGATTCCTGAAAAGGAAGTAGAGAAGGGACCCAGAAGGCAAGTGGGGAGACTGAATGGACTTAAACAGATGGGGCAACCTCTAGCAGGGGCAGTAGAAAAGGATGAGGATAGATGGAGATAATTAACAGCACTTCATATTTGTATGGAAAATGCATATTGATTTCCAAACGCTCCACTTAAAAATGCCTGGGAAACAATCCACTTGTAATTTTTTATATTCTTTTAGATGTTATTTAGATTATGATGTCAATGCAGTTAGTTCTTTTAGGTCGTTCATTTATTCAACAAATATTAACTTTTTCAAACAAATATGAATTAAGTGCTATTACATGGCAGACATTGTTATAGGCGCTGAGATACAGCAGTAAATGAAACAAAATCTCTACATTCATGAAGCTGATATTCTAGTCAGAGGGAGAGAGTTGTTAAATAAATACAAAAGGAGCTATGTCAGGTGGTGGTAATAGTTAGAGTCAGGTGAAGTGGAGTAAGGAGGATAGGAAGTAGAACTCAGATTACTTGCAGAGTTCTATTTTATATATTATGCTATAGGAAGGCCTCCCTATTAAGGGGCTACTTGAGCATCTGAGTGAGCCACACAGATATCTGGAAAAGAACGTTCCAAACAAAGAGAGCAATAAGTGCCAGGTTCCTCCAGTGAAGCATATTTGGCACGCTTGAAGTCCAAAAAAAAGACCATTGTGGCTGGGGCACCATAAGAGAAGGGAAAACTGGTAGGATACGAGATGGGCTAACCAGATCAAAAGTGGCCTTGTAGGCCATGGGGAGAACACTGGCTTTAATTCTGCGTGAGTTGGGACATCATTGGAGGGCTTCGAGGAGTGATGTCTTCTAGTTTATGTGGCAAATAGATGAGGTATGGGAGAAAACAGGAATACTAGTGACAAGGCTATGGTAGTAATCCAGATAGGAGTAACCTGGATCAAAGCAAAAGTAGAAGTACTGAGAAGTGGGCAGATTCTGGATATTATATGGTTTGGCTAACAGGGTTTGGTAGTGCCTTGGGTATGTGGCAAGAAAGAAAAAAGTCAAAGTGACTGTAAGATTTTTGGTCTAAGCAAGTCAGAGAGATGTAATAACCATTTACTGAGATGGGAAGATCGGGGAAGGAACAGTGTGTACTGGGACAGAGAAAATAAGAAGCTGCTTTTTTTTTTGAGTTGGAGTCTCACACTGTTGCCCAGGCTGGAGTACAGTGGCACACTCAATGGCCATGCCAATGTCGACCTGCTGGGCTCTGGTGATCCATTCCCCTTAGCCTTCCAAGTAGCCGGAACTACAGGCACACACTACCATGCTTGCCAAGTTGTCTGGGCTGGTCTTGAACCTGTGGGCTCAGGCAATCCACATGCCTCAGCCTCCCAAAGCGCTGAGATTACAGGCTGAGCCACTGAGCCCGGCAGAAATTTTTTTTTAGACATGACACATTTAAGATGCTTATTAGATATTCAGATTGGATGATGCTGAGAAGCAAATAGATATAAAAGTCAGGGGGCAGTTCTGAGCTAGTGACATAAATTTGAGAGTCATTGTCTTAGTCCGTTTGTGCTGCTATAACAAAGTACCTGAGGTTTGGTAATTTATAAAGAACATAGTTCTGGAGACTAAGTCCAAGACTAAAGCACCAGCCTCTGGTGAGGGCCTTGCACTGTGTCTCCATCTGGTGGAAGGCAGAAGGGTAAAAGAGCTCAAATGCTGGGTGAAGCCATTTTATATCAAGGTCTTAATTTTATTCACAAGGGAGGAAACTTCATGACCTAATCACCTTTTAATGGACCCACCTCATAATACTATCATGATGGCAACACCTGAATTTTGGAGGGGGCACATTTAAACCATAGCAGTTATCAATATTCAGTTGAGAATACAGCCATGAGACCAGATGAGATCACGTAAGGGATGAGCATAAATAAAGAAGAAAAGATGTCTGAAGACTGAGCCCTGGAGCGCTCCTACATATAGAGGTCAGTGAGTAAGAGAAGAATCAAAAGAGAATGGTATCCCAAAGGCAAAATGAAGTAAACATTCTAGTGTCTAAGTTATGACCATGGATCTAGGTATTTGAGGTAAAATGGAGGAACATTTCAAGAAAATAGGTCAAAAGACCAGAATATTGAAAGAATTGTCTTCGCATATATTTAAATCACCAAGAATGTTGCTAAAAATTATATTAGAGAGACAGTGAGTCAAGTGTCAAAATCTTCAAGGAGTAAGAGGAAGTAGAGTTCCCCAGGGGTCTATAGGCAACCACAGTGGTGTGTGATGGCACCAACTTCAAGTCAATTCCTTGTGGCTGTTTTGGGTATTGGCAACAATTATGTTGGTGACAGGAAAGTGTTAATAGTCAATTATGTATTTATCTAAAAATGATAATTTCATACTGTTCACCTAGTACAATGGAACATGTTTAAAATATGTTTAAGTTGGACCTCCTTTATAAATATGTATATTCAAAGGGACTTTTAAAAGTTCATGGAAAAGGTGTGTATTATGAAATAACTATGCATGAATTTCAAAAATTTGTTGCACCAAAATAAACTCATACTAATATTTAACGACATGTCTACACAGGATATAGTTTGAGGCACTAAGAAGAATCTGACATCAATTTGAAAAAAGCCCTATCTGAGCAACATGAATTCTGCTAAAATTGAAGCAATAGCAAACATCAAATTTATGGTGAAGCTTGGGTGGAAGAATGGTGAAATCATTGATGTTTTATAAAAAGTTTATGGGAACAATGCCCCAAAGAAATCAGCTGTTAACAATGAGACCAAAAAATAAAAATTAAGCAAGAAGCTGACCCTAGGGGCCTTCTCCCAAGTAAACAGTTTGTTTGTTTGTTTGTTTTACCACTTTTCTTTTTTTTTTTGAGTTGGAGTGTCACTCTTATTGCCAGGCTGGAGTGCAGTAGCACACTCATAGCCACTGCAGCCTTGACCTGCTGGGCTTAGGTGATCCTTCTGCCCCAGACTTCCAAGTAGCTGGAACTACAGACCCAGCTAGTTTTTGAGATTTATTGTAGAGATGAGGTCTCACCAAGTTGCCCAGGCTGTTCTCAAACCCCTGGGCTCAGGCAATCCTCTTGTCTCAGTCTCCCAAAGTGCTGGGATTACAGGCTGAGCCACCGTGCCTGGCTTTACCACTTTTCTTAACCGTCACTCCTGTTTTTGTAATCACACTTTGCCGCACCTTATATGAGCATGTTTGTTGTAATGCTTTTTGCAAAAGTTCCCGGTTATGGTCTTCAGTTTAAAATTATAAAACCATCAATGACAAAGCCCAAGCCTGATAATGCGGCCCTGAGTCTGTAGTAATCATAAAACTCTATAAAAACAGCCTGTAACTGAGAATCAGAGCTCAGGTTTTGAGAGGCTACTCAGTCTAAGACTTCCAGAATAAATGCTTTCAATTCTCCACTTGGTCTCCGATGCCTGTTCTGAGCATGTTCGTTCTTGCTCCCGGCGAGCTGCAGCACTTGGGGCAACATTTTAGTGCATTGGCGAGGAAACACCACTGTGCCCTTAGCTAGGCTAGCCCTTTGAGCCACTACCGTTGCTGGACTTGGCTGTGACCCAGGAGCAGCCCAAGGACAAGAAAGGTGCACCTCCTGGCCATTTGTCCAGGATCCAGACTCCACAAGCCACGACAAGACCATCAGAACACACTCTGCTCGGTGGACCCAGTTGGAGAGAGTGGACCAACAGACCAGGACTTCAGGAGCTAGAACAACAACCTGGGGTGCCCAGTCAGTCAGGGTCATCGAATGATGGTGATGGGAACCTGATCACCTCCCAACAGTTATTGTAACTGCTCAGGTAAAATTTCCAGGGAGGAGTTTCATCTGTATTTGGAATGCAAGTAGTGTGAATGTGTGTGTGGCTCCGCAGTCTCGGGGCTAGGAAGTCTAACTAGGCCCTGACCTGTGGTTCCGTGATGACTTCATACAGCTAAAGGTGTCCCCAGCCTCATAATAGGGCTGGTCCAGGTTGGGGGTTTATACCAACAGGCCAATTGCTAAGAGGCATCTTAAATTCCCTTTGGGAAAGCAGCCAGGTGGGCAAAGTGAGTGCTGTCCTGGGCAGTATATGTCCAGGAGGTCTTTATTTCTTGTTCTGCAACACCTACACAGTGGGAGGCACACTATTGGAGGGTCCCCCTCAAAGCCCACTATCTTAGACTGCATGATCAAAAGCTTCAGGAAAGGTTATTCGGGAGATGATGGTGTCAAAATGTCTCCAGAAAAACTAAGAACCCTCTGTGCAGTAGAGTGGCCAACGTTGGATAAGGACTATCCCCCAGAGGGAGCTCTGGATAAAACCAAGATAAAGATTGTGTACTGGGGGTAACCAGGGAGCCAGGCTACCCAGATCAGTTCCCATATATAGATTCATGGCTACAAGTTGCTTTAGTTCAGCCCCCTTGGATAAGGTTTTGCACTGGTAGGCAGGGACAGAGTAAAATTCTCCTGGCCAAGACTCCATTTCAACCAAAAGACTAAAGCTGGGACCATACCAAGACTCTGCCAATCATCCAGAGAGACCCAGATAATGAGCCCCTGTTACTACCACCTCCCTATGTCACACCACTGGTACCAGAGCCCCCTCCCTTGCCAGATACTCCACCACTGTCTGTGTCCCCGCCACCACCTGCAGAGCCAGACCAGAGGGGAAGACGCATCTGCTCTGCCCAAAACCAATGGCCCACACTCCAAATGCCCCTGCATGAGACCAGAGGCCCTCAACATGTGGCACAAGATGGCAGCATCCAGGGTAGACAATCAATCTTCTATTACCAGTCATTCACCAACATGGACTTGCTTAATTGAAAGCATCATATTCCCTCATACTCAAAAAAACCACAGGCTATAATAGACTTAATAGAGTCCATCTGTCAGACTCACCTCCCTTCTTGGGGGGATTGCCACCAGCCTCACCTAACCTTTCTGAATACCGGGGAACGGCGATGGATAATGACAGAGGCCCAAAAATGGATGACAGTGCGGGCCCCAGGGGGACTGCTAAATCCTGAGACCTGGGTCAGAGGTGCTTTCCCAAAAAAAAAGACCCCCATTGGGACCCAAACTCAGAGGACGTTAAGGGCCAACTTGAAAAGATACCAACAGGCCCTCCACAAAGTATTAAAAGAAGCTAAAAAGCTCCACCAATCTGTCCAAAACCACTGAGGTCCTCCAAAAACCAGATGAAAGTCCATCAGACTTTTATGAAAGACTCTGTGAGATGTTCTGGTTATACACATCCTTCGACTCTGAAGCCCCTGAGAATCAGCACATGGTAGACACTGCTTTAGTGGGCCAGGCACAGGGTGACATCCAAAAAAAGCTACAGAAACTAGAGGGGTTTGCTGGGATAAGCAACACCCAACTAATGAAAGTAGCCAAAAAAGTCGTCATAAACTGAGAACAGACTGCAAAGAGAGATGCTGACAAAAAATGAAACAAAAGACAGCCCTCCTCACTGTAGCCCTGAGCCCATTAGCCACAGCTGAGTTAGAGCCAAAGCAAGCAAGAGTGAAGTCCAGGACATGTACCCCTTTACAAAGGGATCAATGTGCTTGTTGCAAGAAAATTGGGTACTGAAAAGAAGAATGCCCTGATAAACCTAAAAGGGAAGGGGAAAAATCAGAGATCAAAACCAAAGCATGCCCCATACAAGGCAGAGCCCTCCGCTGCCGTCTTTATCGGACTAGCTGGAGTTGACTCGGACTGAGATAGACAGGGCTCAATCAACTTAGGCCCCCATGAGCCCATGGTCAAAATAAAAGTTGGTGGCCAATTAATAAACTTTATGATGGATACTGGTGCAGAACATTCGGCTGTAACCAAACTGGTGGGACCCATGTCCAAAAAAAGAGGCAAAAATCATGGGAGCTACTAGAGACCAAATCAAGTGCTCTTTTGGTGAAACCCACAGTTGCATCATGGGGGGACACCAGATAAAACATGATTTCCTGTATATTCCACAATGTCTGGTGCCCCTGATAAGAAGGGACTTGCTGTCCAAACTGGGGGCCTAGATCACCTTCTCTGCTGATGGGCCCACCTGCCTCAAACTACGGGGACCCACAAAAAGCACCTCCTTGATTTTGTCCGTCACACTTCCCTGAGAGGAAGAATGGAGACTCCATTTCTAGCCTACCACAAACATCAACCCAACCCTGGAATCATGGAGCTCCTGCTTCCCTGAAGTCTGGAAGGAGGGAAACCCTCCCAGGGTAGCTATCAATCACCCCCCAATAATAGTCGATTTGCTGCCTGGTGCTCACTCAGTAAGGGTCTGACAATATCCCTTATCTTGAGAAGCCAAGATCGATATCCAAGTTCACCTTCAAAGACTACTATAATTTGGGCTGCTACAAAATGCCAGTCTACATGAAATACTCCTCTGTTACCTGTGAAAAAAACAGGCACCAACAACTACCAGCCTCTTCAGAATTGATGGGCCATCAACCAAGCCATAACAACCATCTATCTGGTGGTTTCTAACCCTTACACCCTCCTAGGCCTCATACCTACAGAGGCCCAGTGGTTCACCTGTCTGGATCTAAAGGATGCCTTCTTTTGCATTTGCCTGGCCCCCATAAGTTAGCCCATGTTTGACTTTGAATGAGAAGACCATACCACCAGACAAAAGGAACAACTAACCTGGACCCTGTTGCCCCAGAGGTTCAAAAACTCTCCCACAGTATTTGGAGAGGCCCTAGCAGAGGATCTGACACACTTCCCAAGTGTAGAGGTCAAATGTACACTCCCTACAATAGACAGATAATCTCCTTCTAACAAGCACAACCTTGGAGGACTACACTAAAAGAACAGAAATACTGCTAGACTTACTCCAGAGGGCAGGATACAGGGTGTCCCTTAAAAAGGCCCAGATATGCCAGAAAACAGTCAAGTACTTGGAGTTTCAAATCTCAAAAGGGCATTGGGCCTTGGGGCCCAAACAGAAAAATGCAATTTGGGCCCTTCCAACCCCAAAGACCCAAAGGCAGATCCGAAAATTTCTGCTGGTTTCTGTTGCATCTAGATCCCTAACTGTTCACTAATAGTCAAATTCCTCTGTAAAGCTACAAAGGGGGTCGGGGAGTGCTATACCAATGGAGACAACAACAGGAAGCCTTTCGAACCCTTAGAAGAGCTCTATTAAAAGCCTCTGCCTTGAGGCTTCCTGATGTGACTCAAAAATTTAATCTGTCCGTCTATGAAAAAAGGAAAATGGCCCTGGGAGTTCTAACCCAAAACATAAGACCCTGGCAATGACCTGTAGCTTATCTGTCCAGTTAGACACAGTGGCAGCTGGATGGCCACCCTGCCTGCAGGCCCTGGTTACCACCACTCTCTTGACTCAAGAGACAGACAAACTTACTTTGGGACAGATCCTAAACATTGAGGTCCCTCATGCAGTTATGGCCCTGATGGGCCACCAAGGACACTATTGGCTCACCAATTCACACATGAGCTGTTCCCAAGGTCTCCTAGGTAAAAACCCCCTGGGTATACCTAAAAACTGTCAAAACCTTAAATCCAGCCACTTTCCTACCTGCTGAGCCAAGACCTCCTGACCACGACTATATTAAAACAACAGACAAGATCTACTCGAGTGGCCCAGATCTCACAGATCAGCCTTTGCCTTCTCCAGACCATGGCCTCTACACTGACGGTAATAGCTTCCTATAGGAAGAAAAGCGCTTGGTGGGATATGCAGTCATAACAGAGAAAATAATAAAATTATAAAATCAAGGGCCCTCCCAGTAAAATGGTCAGTTCAACAGACAGAGCTAATGGCTCTAATCAGGGCCCTAAAATTAAGCAAAGGACAAAAGGTAAATATCTACACAGACTCACAGTATGCCTTTGCCACCCTCCATAAACATGGGGCCCTCTATAAAAAAAGAGGACTCCTCACCTCCAAAAAAAAAAGAAGCTATCAAAATCAAGTTAAAATCCTATGCCTCTTAAAGACAGTCTGAAATCCTGCGGCCATTACAGTCATCCATTGCCGAGGACACCAAAGGAAAACAAGTTCCATAATTTAAAAAAAATCCCAAAAGGCAGACATACAGGCCAAATGGGCAGCCATGACAGCAACCCCTCAGGTCCCTCCTGACAAAATTCTAATGATCTTGGCCCTGCCCAAATGCCCAAACTATGCCCCACCACCAAAAAAAAGAATGAATTTTTTTTAAAAGGGTACCAAGGACTCAGACGGATGGTGGCTTCTTCCAGATAGATGGCCCTTTGTCCCAGACCACCTGGCCTATCCCCTGATTCACCAACTTCATAAAGACACCCATATGAAAAAAAGGCATTAAAAATCTTAATAAACCAGTATTACTATATGGCCAAACTCCCCACACTTTATGAAAATATAACCCGGAAGTGTCAGATTTGTGTCCTCAACAATACTAAGCAAGGGTTTTCCCAGTCCTAGGAATACAGAAAACCAGACAAAGCCCATTTAAAGACCTAGAGATAGACTTTATTAAACTACCGCCCAGCAAAAGATACAAATACCTATTAGTCATTGTATGCACATATTCAGGCTGGGTTATACCCATAGAAAACAGACCTACCTTACAGGTCCAGATGGTTACATTTGTTATTCAACTCTTCTCCCTAAAGAACACATTTCTCTTCCGGCACCTATCCCAACCCAAGCAAGAGCCCCTCCTCCTGTCCCTACCAATAAATATCAAGACCCCATGGTAAAACCAAGGTTTCAGTCATGTTCCTATAATATCATCTACCCCTATAAGCCAAGCAGATCCTTTAAAAACTACACTTTCTATACCCCAAACAAAAAGACATACTGGACAGGAAAAATATATGAAAACCCATACTGGGGTCTGCCTGACCCAACCTGCCCCAACAATCCCAAGCCTGTAGGGTCACCTTTGATATAGCTCACCAATATAAGCCAGATAAATCGCTTATCCTGGATCCCTGTCTGGATCAAATGTTCAGTACAACTTATCACCTCCTCAATGATACTAATCCCAGCCTGGCCAAATACTGCTGACTCTGCTTGTACGCATCCCCTCTCCTGCAACTAACACAGACAACTATAAATGCTACCCAGTTAACTGACAGTTCACAACCTCACAAAATGGGGCCTATACTAACTGAGGTTAAACTGTCCCAAATGGTTCCCAAGTGCCTAACAAACAAAATGAGAGTAAAGCCAGTTAGCAACCTGACCACTAGCCAATGCCATCAAGTTGTCAACATCCAAAAACGTGGCCCCCTCCCTGTGGCCAAACCTTGGTGTCCACTTTACAGGCCTTTTCTTTATATGTAAAATAAACGCCTACCGGTGCTTACCGACTAACTGGGCAAGCACCTGTACCCTGGCTTTCCTCACCCCTCAATTAAACATTGTTCCCAATAACTAATCTCTCATAGTGCCTTTGGTGACATACACCCCCCAAAAAAGAGTCATCCAAATTATACCCCTGCTAATTGGGTTAAAAATAACAGCCAGGATAGGTACCGAGATAAGAGATATCACAGCCTCGACCACTTACTATCATTAATTGTCTAAAGACCTAACAGACGACATAGAACAAGTCACCACATCATTAGTGGCCCTCCAAGATCAATTAGATTCCCTGGCTAGAATGGTTTTACAAAATGAAAAAAGACTAGATCTACTAACTACCAAAAAAAAAAAAAAAAGACTTTGTCTCCTCTTAAACAAACAAACAAAAAATACCGTTTTTATATAAATTGGTCAGGGATAGTGAGAGACATGACCCAATAGTTAAAACAGCAAATGACACACACACAAAAAGACAAGAGTTAACTGATTCTTAAATTAAAACAATATTTGGAGTTGGACATCTTGGCTTCTCCCACTAGCTGGACCTCTCCTCATGGTCTTATTGGCACTCCTATTTGGGTCCTGCATCCTTAACCTAATAACTCGATTCATTTCCTCCTGCCTAAAATCCATAAAACTCCAAATGCATCTTCTAGGCTATAAACAACTTGCTCTAAAGGAGATAAAAAAGCAGGTAATGACCCTTTAAAAAGTTTTAAAGGGTATCAAAGAAGGAAATGAGACCAAAAAAAAAAAAGATTAAAATTAAGCAAAAAGCTGACCCTAGGGGCCTTATCTCAAGTAAACAGTTTTTTACCACTTCCCTCAACTGCCACTTCTGCTTTTGTAATCACACTTTGTTGCACCTTATATGGATATGTTTGTTGAAATGCTTGTTGCAAAAGTTCCCACTTATGGTTCTCAGTTTAAAATTCTAAAACCACCAATGACAAAGCCCAGGGCTGATAATGTGACCCCAAGTCTGCTATAATCATAAAACTCTATAAAAACAGCCTGCTGAGAATTGGGGCTCAGGTTTTAAAAAACTACTCTGGGCCGGGTGCAATGGCTTAGCCTGTAATCCCAGCACTTTAGGAGGCTGAGGCGAGAGGATTGCCTGAGCTCAGGGATTTGAGACCAGCCTGGGCAACTTGGTGAGATCTCTTCTCTACAATAAAAATCACAAAAACTAGTCAGGCATGTGGTGTGCATCTGTAGTTCCAGCTACTTGGAAGGCTGAGGTGGAAAGGATCACCTAAGTCCAGCAAGTCGAGGCTGCGGTGGCCATGAGCGTGCCACTGCACTCCAGCCTGGGCGACAAAGAGTGAGACTCCAACTCAATAAAACAAACAAACAAATAAAGAAAAGACTACTCTGCCTAAGACTTCCAAAATAAACGCCTTGGATTCTCCATTCGGTCTCCAGTGCCTGTTCTAAGCATGTTCATTCTTACTCCTGGTGAGCTGCAACACTTGTTACAACAAAAATTTGATAAATCATTTTAAGAAGGGATAAGATGATGTTGAAGATAAAGTTCACAGTGGCAGATCATCCACTGTGAGAGGGAAAAGAAGCAGCCTCTGCCCCTGGGATTGTAAGGGGGGAATCAAAGAAATGGTTTCAGTCTTGAAAAAGACGTTACTCCCTTCCTGGAGACTTGTAAACATTGAAAGATTGGTTGAACCCTTATCCGCCACACCTGCATAACTATCCACATCTGCTTCTGTAAACTCGCTTGCTTGCTTATGCCAGCAGAATATTGCGATAAGAGCTCTGGAATATAACCAGCTCTAACTTTAGCTAATCAAGATGTAAGCTAGGACTACTTAAAGAAGCTCTGGGCTGCGGCTTGGGGCCGTCTTGCTTGGAATTCTCTTCCTGCAAGCGGTCGTCAGCTGGCAGAGCCTGACTAATAAACCTCTCCTTTGTTAATTTGAGTCGGTGGGCTGTCATTTAATCTCTCGGACCCTACTTCACCACATCAATTCACAAGAAAAAAATTTATTTTGTTCATGCCTTAATTGAAGACAACTGACAATTAATAGCAAAAACAATAGCCAAAAGCATAGACATTTCAGTTGGTCAGCTTACACAATTCTGACGGAAAAATTCATGTGGAGTGAACTTTCCACTCCATGGATGCCAAAACCATTGTACCCAGATATGCTACAGACTAGAGCAAAGCTTTCAATAGAAACTTTAAATAAGTAAGATCAAGACCCTGAAGCATTTATTCAAAAAATTGTAACAGAAGATGAAACATGGCTTTACCAGTATGGTCTTGAAGACAAAACACGATTAAAGCAATGGCTACCAAGAGGTGGGTATGGTCCAGTCAAAGCAAAAGTGAACCAGTCAAGAGCAAAGGTTATGGCAACAGTTTTGGAGGGTGATCAAGGTATGTTGCTTGTTGATTTTCTAGTGGGCCAAAGAACAATAACATCTGCTCATTATGACAGTGTTTTGAGAAGGTTAGCCAAAGCTTTGGCAGAAACATGCCTGGGAAAGCTTCACAAGAGAGTTCTTCTCCATCACAACAATGCTCCTGTTCATCACTTTCATCAAACAAGGGCAATTTTGTGAGAGTTCTGTTAGGAAATCATTGGGCATCCAATTTACAGTCCGTATTTGGCTCCTTATGATTGTTTTCTGTTCCCTATCACGGAGGTCCAGCCTCCGGTGAGCAGAGCCTGAGCTGGGGGGAGGGAATGAGAAAGAAAGATAAGAGACAGCGGGACTGGGAGGTCTCTCTCCTCAATAGGTGAGAGCAAGTTTATTATTTAGCATATCTCTTATATAGGGCAAAACTAGGGCAGAACTGTACAAGGGAGGGCAAAACCACACAAGGGGCTATTGAAAAAAACAAGCAGCATCAGCATCTGGGCTAGACATCCAGGTTAGGCATGATTGACATCACACGCTCTGTTTTATTATAAAGTAACAAATCAAGGTCAGGGGAGATGAGGGAGCCACAGTGGAATTATGTTCCTACTAGAAGGCTAGCTGTTCTGCGTTTATTTTCTTGTACCTAGGGTTTTATTGTAGCTAAGACTTTATCTGTACTATGTGTACCCAGATGTGTGGGCATCTGAGATACTGTTTCGTGTAGTGGGCTGCATTCCTCACAGTCTGCCTTTGGCTAGGATGCAGAGCTTCCAAGCGAGACTGTTGCCTACGAGCTTGGGGTACTCAAGGCCTGCTACGTTTTATGTGGCAGGCTGTATCCCTCACCTGCCTTTGGCTAGAATGCAGAGCTTCTAGGCGAGACCATTGTCTACGAGCCTGGGGTACTCAAAGCCTGTTACAGTGGCAGTGCTTGTCTGCTCCCCACATCACATCTGCTCTGAGATGTGGAAGTATAGGCTTGGTTCCTTGAACACAAGCCAAGAACACAAGGACCTTGTCAGCTTATGCTCTGGTTTCCTTCACCCTACTCTTTTAACAAATCTGTAAAGGGAACCCATTTTTCCTCAGTTAATAATGTAAAATGACTGCATTGACATGGTTAAATTCCCAGGACCTTCCGTTTTCTAAACTAAACGGCTGGTGTAATTGCTTACACAAGTGTCTTGAACTTAATGGAGTTTATATTGAGAAATAAAGCTTATATTTTTATTTTAATTTTTATCTTTTAATTCCATTTTCCACAAACTTTTTGAAGTCCCCTTATGTGTTTGTGTGCTTGTATGTATGTACGTGTTATATGTGGATATTATATTCTTTTTTAGTTGCAAAGTCCCTGAGATCTAAAATTTGTATTTTACTCCATGTGTATCTTCCATAGCACTTAGTAATCTGCTTTGTATTCAGTGGTCATGTAGTACTTTTTATACAGACAATATCACCATAACTGTTATTGTTGGTTTCTGTTGTCATTTCAGGATGATCATCATCCTCTTCACCTTTCTTAGCTGAGAAATATATACAAGCATTAGATGGAGTTCAATATCAGCTTTATTGCTGATTAAGCTGGGGTAGAGAAAATAGCTTTGATCTGACGCCAAAGTGCAATTCCAATGCCTTCTCTTCTGGAAAGAATTTGTGCACTCGGTCACTTGACAGACTGCTTCCCAGGGGCATAGCTAGTTTCTAACACGAGGAGGTGTGAGCTGGGGGCATGGTGAGGATAGAGGAGCTGGGCAGGACCTGCACCCTCTGGGCAGGGGGTGCAACCACTTTAGGCTCCTTGACTAACTTCTCTCCACGTCTCCCAAAGCTTTCCGTTCAGGGTACTTTCTTTAGAGTCTTCACAGCGATTATGTTAACATCATGTTTTTAAAAGTTGTTGGCGATGGATGTGTCCATTTGGCAAGATGTGGTCAAAGGACTTTTGCCCTTGTCGAAGGTCAAAGATGTGATCAAAGGACTTTTGCCCTTGTCATCCAGGGCTTGCTGCGGTGAGCTCACCACTGTGGACAGGCAGATTTGAATGAGAGCCAGAGAGAGGCCAGGTCATACATGGTGTGCTGTGACCATTTCAGCTATTTACCAATTAGGTAAGTTTCCCCTTCCCTAGGGATACACGGACGGAGGGAATTACAGAGAAAAGTGGAAGTTTTCTCCCCAAAACATCTGATGGTAGATTCAGGTATTGTGAGGCCTGAAGCTTATGAAATTTGGGTGGTCCTCTTTAAGGAAAATAATACAAAAGTACAAGTACAAAATTTGGTAGAAGGCTGAGAAGAGTCATGAACAAGTGAAGGAACTAAAACTTAAGCTTCATAGCTTTAAGGTACATCCTTCTCTGCTCTTGAGAAGGATAAAATATTTTTATGTGTACATATATTAGTTAGGATAATATCAGACACAATAACTCAACTTGCGAGCAATCTTGACCTGGCTTCAATAACAAAGGAGAGTAGTGGCTCATGTAAATGAAGAGTTCAGTTGTTGGACAGGCTCTGTGGTTGGTTGATCTAGCATCCTAACAATGTCATCAATGACCCAGTTTCTTTCCATCTTTCCATTGTGCTGTCCACAGTATCAATTTCATCTTAGGTGGCTCCCTTCAAGTTTAGAGTATGCATACCACCAGCAATGAGGATTCCTATCTTCCTCTTTCTTAGAAGAGGGAAGACAATTTCCTCATAGAGCAAAAGTCCTGATTATCAAACCACAGCCTGTTTGGTTCAAGCATCTGAGTGAGCCAAGCACTGTGGCAAGAGGGATGGGGTGACTTTTCATGTCTTAGGTCAGTCAGGGCACACCCCCAGAAATAAGGATAAGGATGTGTTTCATCTAAGTCACATAGCTGCCACATGATGGAGGAGTGGACTGAGACTGGTAAAACATTTTCAGTGCATAATATTAAACCAGATGGTAGAGTCTGGAATAATGAACTAAATGTCTTGAAAGTTTTCGAGATCTTTGTTTGATTTACATTTTTCCCTCCATCTTCATTTTTCTCTACTACGAGACTGGAAGTCCAGGATGGCAGGAATCATTTATTCACGATTTACTCAGTACCTACATTAAATGCTCAGTATTTATTGAGAGAATAAATGAATTTACCACAAACTTATTAGAAATAACTTGGAGCATTAAATAGGTAGCTATAATTATGTAAAATGGAACTGTCCAGGAATATGATGTCAGAATTAAAAAAAAATTTAGGGAGCAGTAGATAGCAGTAGAATTGAATTGAAAATAATTTTAGGGTCAGAATCCTATATCTCATCAAGGAAAGTGAAAATAGGACAAATAATTTTTCTAAGTGGTATTGTAAATTCTACAATTTATTGTATGTTTGGGGTGTCAGATTTAATAAGACATAAAAAATGTTTTACAAAAAAGCAGAAAGGTAAGTGCAAAGTGAAGGATAACTAATATAACTATTTTTAAATTAAATTAAATTAAATTAAATATGAGCACAAAATTTGTAATTTTCTAATGGAATAAAGTATAGTATCAATATACCTCAAGCTGATGGTAATGATTTAACTTTTTTTCTATCTAAAACACAAATCAAGTAACCTTTCATATTGTGATAAAGCTATTAGAGGGAAAGAAGTGTATAATAATTTTGTATGATCTCTGACTTTCCATTTTTAACATCTTTTATTATCTAGATTCCTTCTGAAGAGTTGAACAAAAATTTGTTTTGAAACTCAGAATACCCTTTAAACACACTAAGTCTTTTAAATTATACATATATAAATTATACATGCAACACATATAAATATGATTTTTAAAAAATAGAGATGGGATCTATTTATATTGTCCAGGCTGTTCTCAAACCCCTGGGCTCGAGCGATTCTCCTCCCTCAGCCTCCCAAGTTTTGGGATTACAGCCTTTTAATTTTTTTAATAAAAAAGAAATGAAATAACCTATTGGTAAACACTTCTGCTAAAATGTTCATTTTTCAAACTGAAACATTATCTCCATATCTCTTGACCTTCTAGTACAAATGTTTGTATGTTCAGTTTTATTAAATCAAGTCAAACCTGTTCTGGGTAATGTGATATTCTAGGTGATAGATTTCATTTAGGGTGGGGTAGCTGCAATGGTTTTAAATCAAGTCTCCACCTCAGGAACCTAGGAATGTTAGGTAGGAGATTAGGAAGTCTACAGCTTGCCAAGAACTTCAGCTATTCTATAAACAATTTGATTACTTATGCTGATTCCTGCATACTAAACAGGTTATCCAAGTCTTAAACTTGATGCTTCTCTGCAGTGTTTGAACCACCTTTCCATGGGCATAATCATTCATTTGTATATATTTTTTTTTAGTTGGAGTCTCACTCTGTTACCCAGGCTGGAGTGCAGTGGCACTCACGGCATCTGCAGCCTTGACCTGCTGGGCTCAGGCGATCCTTCCGCCTCAGCCTTCCAAGTAGCTGGAACAATAGGCGCACGCCACCATGCCTGGCTAATTTTTGTGATTTATTGTAGAGACAAGGTCTCACCAAGTTGCCCAGACTGGTCTTGAACTCCCGGGGCTCAGGCAATCCTCTCACCTCGGCCTCCCAAAGTGCTGGAATTACAGGCTGAGCCACCAGGCCCGGCCCATTTGTACATCTTAATACCATTTTTTAGGAATAGGTCATGACGTTAAAAACTACTACAAAATTTCCTATGGCTGCACACCTTGCCTTTATTTTCTGTATTAAAGAGTGGAGTTGAGGGAAAAAAAATGTATGTGTAAGAAAAAAAAGGATGTGCATAAAATGGTATAATTTTCAGGATGTTGATTTAAATATTAATTTGAAAGAAAGTCAACAGTGCAGAATAGGCCTTTGAAAGTTATGCAAAGAATTATATGAAAGTAGTACCTAAGAATATTATGCCATTTGACATAAATTTTTTCCATAAATAATCTGATTTTGCCAGACTACCTAGTCATCAATTAATATTCTGTCATGGGAAAAAAAATGTTTGGTGACATGTTTAAATCACCCTTAATCATATTTAAGATGAAAGACCTTCAAATCAAATACCTATTTGACTCCGTAATAGCAACTAAAAGATGAGAATCCTCAGCTGGACATGGTGGCTCACGTCTGTAAACCAAGCACTTTGGGAGGCCAAGGAGGGGAACTGTTTGAAGCCAGGTGTTCAAGACCAGCCTGGGCAACATAGCAGGAAACTGTCTCGACATAAAGAAAAATAAATCAGCCGGGTGTGGTGATACGTACCAACTACTCAGGAGGCTGAGGTGAGAGGATCACTTGAGCCCGAGAGGACAAGGCTGCAATGAGCTATGATCCCGTACACTCTAGCCTGGGTGGCAGAACAAGAAAGATTCTGTCTCAACAACAACAAAAGCAAAAAAAAAAAAAAGACTCCTTTACTTATGACAGATTTATTTTAAGCTCAAGGTAACTCGATATGTTCAACATCAAACATGTATATTTAACACAGCACATTTTCCCAGAGTGAAGCTCAGATCCACAATGGCTCTGAGTGCCACACATAATTTGCCCTCCTCTCCTTACCTCTCTGACTTCATCTGCTTGTTTTCCCTTTGTTCCTCCTGCAAACACGTTTGCTGTAGCTAAACAAGCCAGGCAAATTCTCACTTTAAAGCCTTTGCACCAGCTGCTCCCGCTGCCTGGAATACTCTTTTCTGGAGTCCACAAGACTAGCTTCCTTACCTCTGTCAAGTGTCTGCTCAAACTTCATTTCAATAACGTCGATCCTGTCCACCTTGTTTAAAATTGTCGCTTTCCCACTTCTCATCTTCACATTTTGTATCCCCCTTGCCCTGCCTTTTCCCTGTAACATTTATCACTCTCTAACATCCTATATCATTTTCTTCTGTATCAGATTTATTGCCCACTTCTCATCCAGAATATAAGCCTCATGAGGGAAGAACTTCATTTATTTATTTATCTTTTTGTTGTTGTGCACTGCTTATCCCCAGTGTCGGGAGAAATGCTTGGCATGTTGTAGGTCCACAGTAAATATTTTTTGAGTTAACAGTGAATATTGCAATCATCTGCTTGCTTACTGTTAAAGCAGAAACTCAAATGTACTTAAGTCAGGTGATATGTTACAAAAGCCAAACTCTCTTTTTACAGATAACAACACTGACATTTACTCAACCTCCCTCCCTCATCAAGGAAAAATAGCACAACAAAACATCCACGTCTCATTTCCCAAGCTCCAGCAAAAACGTTGAATAATACAAATGGGTAAAATTGCAATTTCTGTCTCTCTCTCTCTCTCTCTCTCTCTCTCTCCCTCTCTCTCTCGAAAAAGAAAGAAGAAGTGAAGAACTACATGAAGATTTTGGTAAGAGTGTTTTCAGTTTCACTGAAGCATTTTTTAAAAAATGCTGCTTGGGGTGTCAAAGAGGCTCAGCCAGGAAGTGTGGTCCAGAGGGCAGGATTTCCTGCAGGACTTCGAGCAACTCACTCTACCAGCGCGATTGCGTCCACGTGGCACGAAAGCCCAGCGAGCCCGTCTGTCAGTCTGTTTGTGTCTGCATCCTCCCCGGCTGAGCGCAGCTCCGCCAGCCTATCAGTCCTCCGCGGAAAAAACACAGTTGCCCGAGGCGGAATACATCGGCGAGAGGAGGCTGGCTGGTCCTACTTGGTCGTTCCCCTGCGTCTAAGCGCAAGTGACCGAAGCCCCAGTTCCGTGACCCATAGGTTCTGCCGGGAAAGCCCCACTGGGTCATTCCCAGCCTGAAGAATCCGAGTGGATTAGGTTCTCTCCTCCTCCCGGGTCACTCAAACTGCGCCTCGTCCCGTGATCCCGCGGTCAGTATGAATCATCCGACTCACTTCGGGCCGGAGGGCAAAGACGGGTCAGGGCCGGTTGTCACAACTGCGTTTGGCCGCTTTTCGGGTCAGTTTCGCCGGCGTTGGTCCCCAAGGGCCCCGGCACAGCCCTCGCCCAGGTCCGCCCGGGGACGCTGCACAGGCGGCCCCGACCTGCAGGGGGCGCCCCCACTCTCTCTCCGCCTACTTTTCCCTCCGCCATTCTCACCTCTCGCCTCCCCCATTTACCTTCCCTCCCTCCTCACTCTCTCCGGTCTCCCCCCGTACTCTCCCCGCCATCCTTCCCTCAGTCTCCCTCCCACCTCCGCCCCGTCCCCCGCCCCGGCGGCGCGCTCAGCGCGGACTTCGGTGGCACTCGACCCAGAGACGGAGTTCCCCAGCCCCGCCCTCCGGGGCGGGGCTCTGGCTCGGTCCAACCAATGCCTGCGGGGAGCAGGGGGCGGGGCGGGCGACACTTTCCTTAACGCGGGCTCCGGCCCTGGCGCGGCGGGTGCCTCTCCCAGCCGCGAAGGGCCCCTCTGCCCGCCGCCCTCTCCGCGACCACGCAGAGCCTCGTCCGCTGCTTCCGACCCCGTCTCCTCCGCGCGCCCTCCCCCCGCCGCGAGTGGTGCAGTCCCGGCTCGCGGGTCACGCGGCGGCGGCGGGGGCGCGGCCTGCTCCGGGCCCTGGCGGTGCCTCTCGCGGCCTCTGCGGGCGTCCGGGGCAGCGGCGTTGGCGGCTGGAACGATGCTGGGCCCCCGTCGCCTCCCCTGGGTCGTCCTGACCGCGGCCGTCACCTGTGCCCTGGCGCAGCACGCGCCGCCGGTGAGTGAGCGTGAGCCGGGCGCAGGGGCGGGG